>NC_054701.1:24872158-24887158 GCF_016097555.1 Gigantopelta aegis | reverse complement strand
ATCTAACGAGCGAAACCTAGTTTGATACGTTTTTAAACGAGTTGTGAGATAAATGGTATCTAACGGACTCGAATGTATTATTCTATTTCTTACATATCCTCAAAAACCAGTTTTTAAGCAAATTTTAAGACCTTTTTCGACTAAACGTTATTTACAGCCGTTGCAATTGTAGCTCATTACGCGTCACAAACCCATGATTGTCAGGTTAACTATACGTCACAAACCCATGATTGTCAGGTTAGCTATACGTCACAAACCCATGATTGTCAGGTTAACTATACGTCACAAACCCATGATTGTCAGGTTAGCTATACGTCACAAACCCATGATTGTCAGGTTAACTATACGTCACAAACCCATGATTGTCAGGTTAGCTATACGTCACAAACCCATGATTGTCAGGTTAACTATACGTCACAAACCCATGATTGTCAGGTTAGCTATACGTCACAAACCCATGATTGTCAGGTTAGCTATACGTCACAAACCCATGATTGTCAGGTTAGCTATACGTCACAAACCCATGATTGTCAGGTTAGCTATACGTCACAAACCCATGATTGTCAGGTTAGCTATACGTCACAAACCCATGATTGTCAGGTTAGCTATACGTCACAAACCCATGATTGTCAGGTTAACTATACGTCACAAACCCATGATTGTCAGGTTAACTATACGTCACAAACTCATGATTGTCAGGTTAACTATACGTCACAATGTAATCGATCGTCATCGTGCAGATGGAAACATGTAGCACTACAAAATAGAATGTGTCCATTGTGTAATAATTACGATATCGGAGAAGAGTTTCATTATATAATTATAGGTTTGTTTTTTAAGAATGAAAGAAAGCGTTACTTACCATCTTTCTGTCAGTCTAAACCAAATATATACAAATTTTATAAATTATTCAACTCTAAGAAAGCTGGTGTCCTTAGAAAACTTTCTATATTTTGTAATCTAATTATGAATACTTTCAAATCCTCTGGCTGATATTCTGTGTATTTTTTGTATTTATTAATATATATTTATCTTGTTACAACTATATTGACTGCTGTATGTATATATATCCTCATATGCCGTAGACTACGGCCTGGGTGTAAATAAAGTTCAGTTCAGTCAGTTCAGTAGATTTTCACTGGATGTTGTAATACTATGGCAGTGGTGACCTGGTCATCACCTAGGAGCAGCCAGTCGTATGTCTTGAAATTGTTAACGCACGTGCATGTATAAACAACTATGTTTTATCGACAATAACGCATGGTGTTCTCACCAACGGGTGTGTAAGAAAAAGGGTTAATTTCGACATCAGAACAGCCTATTACGTGGCTGTCAGACGATCAACAATATTATTTCGTAGTTATCTCACCCTGCACATAAACTGTTATTACAGAAAGGTCGAATGTTTTTTTTTTTTACTTTGAAAACAGCATCCATTGTTATTATAACAATTAGTAATTATCATGGCAGAACTTTGAAATCATTTAGATAATCGTATATTAATTGTGTATTCATCTGTATTGTACGGACGGGTTTTAGCTCAGTCGGTTGAGTGCTAGCTTGAGGTGCTTGTGTCGCGGGATCGAACCACCTCGATGGACCCATTCAACTGATTGGACTTTTTTCTCGTTCCAACCAGTGCACCACATCTGGACAAAGGCCGTGGTATGTGTTTTCCTGTCTGTGGAGAAAATGTATATAAATTATCACTTGCTGCATTAGGAAAAACGTGGCGGGTTTCTTCTAATGACTACGCGTCAGAATTACCAAATGTTTGATTTTCAATAGCCGATGATTAATTAATCAATGTTTTCCGGTGGTGTCGTTAAACAAAACAAAAAACAAAATATTCATCTATATTGTACGTATATTGTACGTATATTGTTATCTTATAAAGTGGACAGATGTACTTGTTTGTGGTAATTTAGTAATTTTGTCGTTCCTGTCAAAAATCCATTGCACTTTGTTTTAACTCCATCGGACATAATATCCTTTGGATTCTGTTTAAATATTCCTTGAATTTTGCCTACATATTCTGTTTAGTCTTAATGTCCCTTGCTCAAAACATGATGCTTAAATATCCTATTGATATTGATTAAATATTTTTTGGACTTGTTTGGTGAGAACCCCTGCGCGTGCTGTAACCTCACCGTGGTGCAGGGGTGTAACATTCTCTTTGAGAATGGCCAATACAGCACACATTGAAGTTTAGAGTAAAAGTCAGTATCTCTCTGTGATATTTGTATTTGTATTTTGCACAGTTCTTTACACTGTTTTTATTTATATCTTGAATTTTTCTGTTGATGTTGATCATCACCTTATTTGTTTCCATTACCATAGTTTGACACCCAATAGCCGATGTATTTTTCGTGCTGGGGTGTCGTTAAACATTCATTCATTCACATTGGGTTGCATTAACCATAGTTTGACACCCAATAGCCGATGTATTTTTCGTGCTGGGGTGTCGTTAAACATTCATTCATTCATTCATTCATTCGCCCACGTTTGGTGAGAAAAGCATCCTGAATTCAATGAAGTAACCTTTTGTTTGTTTAATTAAGTCAGTGTTTAAAAGTCACTAGCTCTCACGAAAGCTTTGGCTAGTGCCCTATGAATTGTAGTAATACAGTTGATAATTTCCACTAGCCCTCACAGAAGCTTTGGCTAGTGCCCTATGAATTGTAGTAATACAGTTGATAATTTCCACTAGCCCTCACAGAAGCTTTGGCTAGTGCCCTATGAATTGTAGTAATACAGTTGATAATTTCCACTAGCCCTCACAGAAGCTTTGGCTAGTGCCCTATGAATTGTAGTAATACAGTTGATAATTTCCACTAGCCCTCACAGAAGCTTTGGCTAGTGCCCTATGAATTGTAGTAATACAGTTGATAATTTCCACTAGCCGAGACCAAAAATTCACTAGCCTGGACCGAGGGCTAGTGGATTTGTAGAACCCCGAATTAAGTAAATTCTTGCAAATTCATACAACCTCTTGAAGAAACATTAGTTCATAAGATTTGACTTTTTGTTCTGAAATAACTATACACTTTTACCGGAAATTACTTTTTTTCTGCTGCAATAACTTCTCCGCGTTGCTTGATACGCGTTTGGCAACTGGCGTCAGCAATTTCAATCAATATTTCTTCAATAATTAGTTTAACACGATTTACTCTGTTATTAAGCACTGATTACAATAACTGGCACCGTTACGGTAATACCAACTTAAGAAAGAGCTCGCAGCGGAACCATCGCCTTTAACGACTTAATGAGATAGCTTTGGCCCGAGGCGGCTTGCACACGATGACATCAATGACGTCAAAGGAATCGCAGTCAATGTTGGAAATCAATTTGTTATGCTGGATTGGATTCCTCCAATAGTCCTAGAACTGATGGAATTTCCCTTACAGTTTCTTCTTGTGAAACTAGCTTGATAGAAATGTCAGCGGAGCTAGTGCTAACGATAATATCAGCAATTGTGGCCGAAATAACTGGGTTAATTTAAAGTATTCTTTTATATTCACTGACGTAGTCGTGTCCATTTCTGTACTTGCTAGAAGTACGCGACCTCTGAATTGGCACAACTAAGTGCAAAAGTTATCCTAATACGTCATCATAAATGAGTATCTATAGAATATTTAATACTAAAAATATCTCTTTAAAATTTTTGGACCGGCCTCGGTGGTGCAGTGGTTAAGCCATCGGACTACATGCTGGTAGGTACAGGGTTCGCAGCCCGGTATTGGCTCCAACCCAGAGCGAGTTCTTAAGGGCTCAATGGGCCACTACGCCCTCTTCTCTCTCACTAACCAACTAGCAACTAACCCACTTACCTGGCCAGACAGCCGAGGTAGCTGAGGTGTGTGCCCAGGACAGCGTGCTTGAACATTAATTGGAAATAAGCACGAAAATAACTTAAAATGAAATGAAATAACATTCTAGTTTCGAAACCATTTACCATTTTTATTCTATAAGTGGTGATCAATTTACTTGAGGGATGGGTGGCATGGCAAAACAAACAAAAAATGCCGTGGAAAAATAGTCGCCATGGCATTTTCCACGGCAGTTTTCTGCTGTTAATGTGTAAAAGAGGAGTTTAATTTGTCAGTATTATAAAAAATCAAATGCCGCGGAAAATTAAAAACACCGCGGCAATCTCCACGGCATTGCCGATTGATGTGGTTAATTGTTCGGGTATATTTATTTGTACTTTTAACACACTTGTATATCTGCATAATAAATATATGGCGTATCGTTAAACACATAATGAGATTAATCTGCCGTTTTAACAAACATATTGGAATCCGCTTTTTTTTTAATTTTATTATTCCCAGATCAAGCAGACAATGTCAAGGATGGGGAGCCTCAAATCATTGCTGTACAATGATGATACATATTCAATCAAACTGCCTGCACTTAATCAAATTCGCTAACTTGCCTACTTTTTTTTCGTCTGACTTTATACTGTGTAACATGGTAATGGTATTTCTGTCTAAAACGTAGTTTCTCACTTTAATTTATTCTCAGGCCCAAAATTTTCTAACCATTTCTAATCGTATGTGGAGTTGAAAGTAAATGCTGGTCTACCATTAACAATTAACTTCATTAATCTGATGTCATCTCAAAACGAAATTTGTTTACTGAATTTATCAAAATTCTTATACTATGTATTTAGATTGGGAATGAATGGTGAACTTTTTTTTACACTGAATATTTATAAATGCACTGCCTTACTATTACTATAATATAAAATTAAATGGCAGACCGTTATGTGACTAAATCATGTAACGCATGCTCTTAAATTGTGTAAAGTGATTGTATTTTGGACCAGAGGCGTTTTACTGAATAAACTGTCTGTCTGTCTGTCTGTCTGTATGTGGAGTCGAGTAAATGCTTGAGTTTCGTGGCCGACCTCGGTGGCGCAGTGGTTAAGCAATCGGACTACAGGCTGGTAGATTCGCAGCCCGGTACCGGCTCCAACCCAGAGCGAGTTCTTAAGGGCGCAATGGCTAGGTGAAAGACCGCTACACACTCTTTCTCTCACTACCACTAACCAACTAACAAGTAATCCACTGTCCTGGACAGACAGTCCAGATAGCTGCGGTATGTGCCCAAGATAGCGTGTTTGGACCTTAATTGGATATAAGCACGAAAATAAGTTGAAGTGAAATAAGTTTCGTGATCAGTTGAAGTGTCAAGAATTGACGCACATCCTAACGATTCATGAGAATGTATTTCTAAAAAAACACTTTCAGCAACTCGTTATCATTAATTCATTCATTTCAACTTATTTTCGTGCTTATATATTCAATTAAGGTATAAGTACGCTATCCTGGACGCACACACCTCAGCTATCTGGGTTGTCTGTCCAGGACAGAGGGTTAGTTGTTAGTGGTTAGTGAGAGAGAAGGGGGTGTAGTGGTCTTACACCTAATCCATTGATTCATTAAAACTCGCTCTGGGTGGGACGTGGTACCGGGTTGCGAACCCTGTACCTACCAGCCTTATGTCCGATGGTTTAACCACGACATCACCGAAGCCGGTAGTATCATTAAAATAAAGTCACGCGCCAGACGGTCATACCAAGACAATGTAGTAATATCGACCCCTGGAATATCCCTACACACGCGCCTCCTGTGGGCTTTAACCAGAAGTAGATTCACAGTGTTTTTAGATATCTGTGTACCTTTAATTCTTTAGATTTAGATTTTGGTGTGCTCCACAACTGGTTTAACAAAGGTCGTGGTATGTACTTTCCTGTTTGTGGTATGATACTTATGTCAATTTTTTGCTGCTAATCTAAAAGAGCAGTCCATGGAGTGCCAGCAGCGGGTTTCCTCTCTCATTATGATATATGCGTGGTCCCTAAGCACATGTCCGACACCTTGTAGGGTTAACCGTAACTTAAAATATACTGAGTGCTTCGTTATATTAAATAAAAAAAATTCTCTCTCTTTTTTTCTTTATATTTAGATCTTAGACGTTGCTCTGAGGATAAAAAATATATAAATAATGCAGTTCTAAATATTATATATCTCTAGGCTTCGCGACATCCTCTTTAATATACACCTATATCTACTTGTACGTTTTTTTATCCTATAGCCATGGCACTTGTAGGAGATTCCTGTGTGAACTATTTACATCTCAGGGACACTGAACACGAAGAGCGAGCCCACTTGATCATTAGGTGTGATTCTTATTAAGATGAGATGTCGGTTTCTGTCGCCGCCAGGGCTGCGGGACACGACGGTCTTTCATATTGCCGTAATTGGTGTGAGTACTCGACACCATCATAATATGTCCAAGGTTATCCAGTAGCTGAGAGAGAGAAAGAGAGAGAGAGAGAGAGAGAGAGAGAGAGAGAGAGAGAGAGAGAGAGAGAGAGAGAGAGAGAGAGAGAGAGAGAGAGAGAGAGAGAGACAGAGACAGAGAAAATGAGAGACACAGCGACAGAGAAAGAGAGAGACACAGAGAGAGACAGAGAGAGAGGGAGGAGAGTGATTGTGTGTGTGTGTGTGTGTGTGTTGCTTGTGTGTGTGTGTGTGTGTGTGTGTGTGTGTGTGTGTTTGTATGTGTGTTTGTATGTGTGTTTGTGTGTGTGTGTGTGTGTGTGTGTGTGTGTGTGTGTGTGTGTGTGTGTGTGTGCATCATATGCCCAAGCTGTACATGCTTGAACGCACGGAATGTTGTAGACACGCTAGTTCATCCAACGATCCCTACACGTGTATCAGTATTGGAGCGGCAAATCGGATTTCTTGACACTTTGGAATCCTATTTTCTCCATCTCGAGAACACTTCTCTTTAACATACGCTTGGGTAATCCGTTATACCACGATCAAACACTAATACCGAAGTCAAACAATATTATAGACTTCATTAATACACGATTGCTGTAAACTAAAAATATATTGAGTGCTTCCTTATATTAAATAAAACATTTTCTCTCTCTCTCTTTTCTTTATATTTAGATCTTAGACGTTGCTCTGAGGATAATATATATACTCTTCAAAAAAAGAAACGCAAAAGGGTACAAATGGGTTATAACTCCGATTTTATGTTTCCTACCGGTTCATGCTTTGTGAATATAAGGTCATTGCATGTCCCAAACACATTCCCACGGTTACATTCGATAAAACGCAGCTACTGTACAATAAAGTTCCAAAATGTGAATATTCGCAAAAACGCAGCCACGTGCAAACCATGTCACCACTGCACGTGCGTTGTCTGCACGTGCAACATGAACACCGACAGTATAAAAGTGCAGGGTGTTCGCTTGCCTGGCCTCTGTATCTGGCCGACAGTTGACAATCTAGGACATGCCACGTCTCAGTGAACCGCAGAGAAACAATGCCATCGGCCGACTAGACGCAGGCGAATCCAGAACGGCCGTTGCCAGGGCATTCCATGGTCCCCAAGCACCATCTCCAGACTGTGGGACCGTTACCAGCAACATGGATCAACACGTGACCTCCCTAGATCCGGTCGACCACGGGTCACTACCCCCGGGCAGGACCGCTACATCCGGGTACGCCACCTTCGGGAACGATTGACTACTGCCACCTCCACAGCCGCAGCAATACCAGGTTTGCGCAGGATATCCGACCAGACCGTACGGAACCGCCTACGTGAGGTAGGAATTCGTGCCAGACGTCCAGTTCGAGGTGTCATCTTAACACCACAACACCGTCGACTCCGACTGCAGTGGTGCCAGATTCATCGACAATGGCCTCAACTGCGATGGAGACAGGTGTGGTTCAGTGACGAGTCCCGATTTCTGCTCCGACGTCATGATGGAAGATGTCGCGTGTATAGGCGTCGTGGTGAACGTTATGCGGCAAACTGCGTGCAGGAAGTGGACAGATTCGGCGGGGGTAGTGTCATGGTGTGGGCAGCCATCTCACACACTGGCAGAACTGACCTGGTCCACGTGCAGGGCAACCTGAATGCACAGGGCTACATTGACCAGATCCTCCGGCCACACATCGTTCCAGTTATGGCCAACGCCAACGCAGTGTTCCAACATGACAACGCCAGGCCTCACACAGCACGTCTCACAACGGCTTTCCTACAGAACAACAACATTAATGTCCTTCCTTGGCCATCGATATCACCGGATTTGAACCCAATTGAGCATCTATGGGACGAGTTGGACCGACGCCTCCGACAGCGACAACCACAGCCCCAGACCCTGCCCGAGCTGGCCACCATCCCCCGGGACGTAATCCGTACTCTGGTTGCTTCAATGGGCAGGCGGTGCCAGGCAGTTGTCAACACACGCGGAGGCCACACCCGGTATTGACTCCAGATGACCTTGACCTTGGTGGTGTGTCCTATCACTTACTCACAATGGACTAGAGTGAATTGTGAACAATCCTGCAACATTTGGTAATTATCGGACTCGCCATTCAATAATTAAATCAATTCTCCAAATGTTACGACAATGTGGTTTTGCGTTTCTTCTTTTGAAGAGTATATATATATATATATAAATAATGCAGTTCTAAATATTATATATATATATATATATATATATATAAATAATGCAGTTCTAAATATTATATATCTCCAGGCTTCGCGACATCCTCTTTAACATACACCTATATCTACTTGTACGTTTTTTTATCCTATAGCCATGGCACTTGTAGGAGATTCCTGTGTGAACTATTTACATCTCAGGGACACTGGACACGACAAGCGAAAGAAAGAAATGTTTTATTTAACGACGCACTCAACACATTTTATTTACGGTTATATGGCGTCAGACATATGATTAAGGACCACACAGATTTTGAGAGGAAACCCGCTGTCGCCACTACAAGGGCTACTCTTCCGATTAGCAGCAAGGGATCTTTTATTTGCGCTTCCCACAGGCAGGATAGCACAAACCATGGCCTTTGTTGACCCAGTTATGGATCACTGGTCTGTGCAAGTGGTTTACACCTACCCATTGAGCCTTGCGGAGAACTCACTCAGGGTTTGGAGTCTGTATCTGGATTAAAAATCCCATGCATCGACTGGGATCCGAACCCAGTACCTACCAGCCTGTAGACCGATGACCTGCCACGACGCCACCGAGGCCGGTCACGACAAGCGAGCCCACTTGATCATTAGGTGTGATTCTTATTAACTTAACTGGAGGTTTCTGTCGCCGCCAGGGCTGCGGGATACGACACTGTTTCATATTGCCGTAATTGGTGTGAGTACTCGACACCATCATAATAAGTCCAAGGTTATCCAGTAGCTGAGAGCAAGAAGGAAATGGCTGTTTGGTGATAGAGAGGCGAGAGAGAGAGAGAGAGAGAGAGAGAGAGAGAGAGAGAGAGAGAGAGAGAGAGAGAGAGAGAGAGAGAGAGAGAGAGAGAGAGAGAGAGAGAGAGAGAGAGAGAGAGAGAGAGAGAGAGAGAGAGAGAGAGAGAGGAGAGAGAGGAGGGGTAGTGATTTGTGTGTGTGTGCGTGTGTGTGTGATAGAGATGGAGGTAGGGAGGGATGGGAGTAATTTTTTGTGTGTGTGCGCGCATCACATGCCCAAGTTGTACATGCTTAAACGCACTGAAAGTTGTAGACACGCTAATTCATACCACGATCCCTACACGTAAATCAGTGTTGGAGCGACACATCAGATTTCTTGACACTTTGGAATTCTATTTTCTCCATCTCGAGAGCACTTCTCTTTAATATGCGTTTTGGTAATCCGTTATACCACGATCAAACACTAATACCGAAGTCAAACACTATTAGGCTTCATTATTACACGAGTGCTGTAAACGCTACCACCACCGTTCAAGTAGTATATTACATGACATGGTATGTGCTATCGTGTCTTCTGAGAGACAATCTGCCAGTCGATAAGGGTAGCATACGTAATAGGACAGAGGGGTTCTCCTTGACCTTGAAGACTGTGGCGCGGGATATAGGTCAGTCGGTAGGCGCTTCAGTGCTCGTCTCAGATAACTGGGACAAAGGATCGAATCCAGTGATTGAACTCATTCCACACGACTGGCATATTAAAGGATGTGGTATGTGCTGTCCTGTCTGTGTAGAAGTGTCTTGCCACGATTCGAAAATATGACGTATTTCCCTCGAGATCAATAGTCGATATGCTCTAGTGTTGTTTAACAATACAAACTCTTTTTTTTCTCTTACATTTACGCACTCACGTCGAATATGGTCAGCAATATTACGTGCCAAGAACAGTATGTTTAAGCCTTGTAAAAATATGAAATCAATTGTCATCATCATTTAGATTATTTACCGCTACCACGTGTTACTAATTGAAAAACCCACAAAACAACAAACAAGCAAAACAAAACAAAAACAAAAGCAAAAACAAAAACAAACAAAAACAACGGATATATCGATAACAGATTTCTTCTCTAATTATTTCACCTAAATGAATGAATGAATGAATGTTTAATGACACCCAGGCACAAAATTACATATCTGGTATTGGGTGTCAAACAAAGGTATGTATGTGTATATGAATTTCAAAAAAGAAACAAATGTTTTATTTAACGACGCACTCAACAAATTTTATTTACGGTTATATGGCGTCAGACATATGGTTAAGGACCACACAGATTTTGAGAGGAAACCCGCTGTCGCCATTACATGGGCTACTCTTTCCGATTAGCAGCAAGCGATCTTTTATTTGCGCTTCCCACAGGCAGGATAGTACAAACCATGGCCTTTGTTGAACCAGTTATGGATCACTGGTCGGTGCAAGTGGTTTACACCTACCCATTGAGCCTTGCGGAGAACTCACTCAGGGTTTGGAGTCGGTATCTGGATTAAAAATCCCATGCCTCGACTGGGATCCGAACCCAGTATCTACCAGCCTGTAGACCGATGGCCTAACCACGACGCCACCGAGGCCGGTATGAATTTCAATGTCATTGAATAGGATTAAATTTTTAAAATCAAATTTATATAATTATGTAAAAGGAAAAACACAGTGGGTAAAACATACAATACGTATATCATGGTAAGTATATTTTAAACATTTGGATAAAAATCTTTAAACTTTAAAAATCAATTCTGGATGGAATTTAACCAATCTGTTTCCAAAAAAAAAAATTCTTGTCAGCTTCTTTTCCCCAAATGTCGCAGTGGCCATAATATAATGGTTCTAATAGACGCAAATTAAAAAATGTGCGTGAGTGCTTTTAAACAAATATCACTTTATTTTTCTCGCTAATATATATATATATATTTTCGTTGCTGAACTAAGAAAACCTCGTATGTGCAGTTTTGGCGATTTTCACTTTTTTATTTCCGTATTTATGGTCCAAGCATAAATACCAAAAAAATAAGATAAAGAGAAGATAACGTTTTATTTAAAATTAAGCCTGGGACTTACATTAAGAAGCTGAAAAAAAGAAGTATCTATACATGGACATATAATAAAGGGGAAAAGTCTAAGTTAGGGTAGCAGCAAACATCATACATGTAATATCATTCAATGACAAGGCAACACATGTTTCAATACCATTATGTAGGACAGGAGGAACAGTTATTAATTTTCATTTTAAATGATGAAGGGCAGTGCTTACATATATTCTAGACACCTAGCTGTTTCATAGTTGAGGAAAGGGGAGGAGGTACACCCGATGCCTATAGATATAACTGGGTTATTGTAATGGATACCTGATGTTTACTTCATGTAAAATTTCAGTTTTTAGGTAAAGGATTCTTTGGGAAGCCACTGCACAGGTTTCACATTATCGAGTTATTATATACGCAAAAATTATGTATGGTATCGATTAATATGTAGGTTTATTGGTTTATTTTATTTTATTGTTGTTATTGTTATTGCAAAGAGAGCAAACATGATGATGCATCTTAATTAAAGTTCTTTTAAAATATCTCGGTATAAAATTTCCTCCAGTTACAAAGTAAATAAGATGTCATTTCAGCAGTTCAGGGAACATTTCTATTAAAATATTATCCGAATTCATGCCAACAGTCTTAAATGCGGCGAATGTTTCTGTTTTTAAATATATGGGCTTCATTTCACGTGAATCTCAGTAACCTTGGGATGAAGTAAATGTTGTTGAACCTATGAATAACATTTTAGTTTATTCTATGATACAAGTATGTTCAGCTAAAACGAAATGTGTTACTTTGAAAATATTTGTGGATAATCTCTTAAAAGACACATTTTCTAAACCATTGATGAATATTCGTGTTTGTTAACTTAAATGGACAATGAACAATTCGTATACACAATAAACCTATCATATAACGTTTAAGGTCTAATAGACAAGGTTTATTAAAACGTTGACACACCTAATCTATTGGTGACCCGGGGCCAGTTTCACAAAGGCATTTACTGTAACCATTTGTTAAGCAATCGCTAATGAAAATGTTTTGTTTGGTCATTTTAAAAATAAATTCATTATTGTGCCACATTCATGAATGTAGCAGACAATACTAATGAACATTACAAATCGTCATTTCTAGAAAATACAGTTTTAAAATTTGGCCCTTACATGTTGCAGCCTTGTCAAGAAAATGTGTGGGGTGGGGGTGGAGAGGAGGCTTGGTTGAACTGCTCCTGATTTAAGCAATTTAAAAATAAAATAGTGTCCGGAGAACTGTTCTCTAAACATCGCTTACCACAGTCTAGGCCCCCACTCCTGCACAGTGTCCTGCATACGTACCTGCAGGTCACTTTCACTTTTTGTACCAACAGCAGATTAACAGTCAGTTAAACTAAACAACCTTTATGTTGTTGGTCCCTGATTGATTGGGCAAGACATGCTTATTTTATTAATTTTAATGAGGAATTCCTGATCCAGCAAAGGACACCTGGCCATGTGGGCGGCTTAACTGTTGAAAATGAGTAGAATTACACGTGGCAAGTACACTAACTGATTCAGGGCCTTGTTCCATGAAGCGATCTTAGCCTTAAGATCACCTTAAGTACATAATATAGTTATTTACCTAAGGTGATCTTAGCACTAAGATTGTGTCGTGGAACAGGGTCCAGGACGCAATTGAGACTGGGAGTGTTTATAATATGATATACCTTACATGGTTTAAGTATCAGGGTAATTTGAAAACCAATGTAGGTCTACTGGTCATACTAAATGAAGAAATTATTAATAAGAAAAACTCTAATTCAGATCTTCACAATGAAATACTCGTAAACGACATTTCTGTAATTCAAATTCAGTTATTGATACATACTATTCATTAGTTTGAAATTACTTTATTCGTCATGTTATAGATCTTAAGAACCATTTGTTACACTGAATCAGCTTGTACCGAAACAGGTGGTTTTTTCCGTCTCCTGTCAAACCTAAAAAATGCAGATACGAGTTTTATTAGGTCAACGATTATTTCAGGTGCAAGTGAAAAGAGACAACAAAAAACCCCTATTTTCTACGTGATGAGATGTCGGTACATTCATTCATTCTTTCATATCAATGAGTTTGTCTAGGCGGTCAAGACCCTGATTATAATTGGTTATTTTTATGCAGCTGTGGGTGTTTTGTTTAGTAAGTTACTATTAATATTTATTTGTATGGAGACTACAATTCTATGGGTTTAATAACGTCTAGGTCACAAAAGCTCCAGGTGAATGAATTGCAAAGGTACTTTATAATTACATCCTACTGCTGCAACATCATTAGTCCAGAATTAGATTCATTCATGACACGTCACTGATGAAATGTTTTCTTATAGATAGCAATCACCCTGTCGTGACATATTAACATTCGAATCTTTTAAGATATAAATCTATGAATAACTGACTTTTTAAAAGCTCACTTAAATTAGCCTACTAGTAAATTAAAAGTATTGAATAGTAATATAATTTCGTGAAACCGCATTCATTAATGACTCAACTCTGTATTTAGTTTCGATTGTTAAAAGGCAAGGAAAATCGTTATATCTTATACATAAATATATATTCATTCAAGACAGAGTATTGACGAAAGTTTTCCAATAAGTATCTTCTTTTTCAAGCTGACACACTGATATTAAAATTAATGACCATCACTGACCACAAATAGCTATTTCTTTAGGTTAGTAGGGTAATATTACAAAAGTGGGGTTATATTTATAATTTTCAAAAATAACTATTGCGAGGTTTGTAGGAGCACTCAAATGTTTCAGTTTTTTCAAAGGTTATACACTTGAGACAGTTTTATAAATATATATGTAAGAAATATAATACAATTGTTCCACAAATCCAACAACGCAATGTCTTTGTCAGAGAGTTCTTAATAAAAAAAAAATTATGTATAATATTTATTTGTTTGAACATTAAGATGTACTTTATAATTTGTCACTAGAATATAGAATTTTCTTTGTACGTCACGTATTTGTAATTTTCAACCAATGACTAACTGCAGCTACGGCGTAGACAACAATAATGATGATGGTGGCAGTGATGGAGAGGATGATGATGATAATGATGATGATGGTGATGGTGATGATGGCAGTAATGGTAATGATGGTAGTGATGATGATGATGATGATGAATGAATGAATGAATGAATGAATGAATGAATGAATGAAAACAGGTAACAATTGCCGGTTGAAAGCAGCAATCTTGTTTCACCCACCCTATATATCATACATACATGTTATTTATGAATTCAATAGACTGTTTAAACTGATTAATCTATTGTGTTTCTGTGTGCCGAAGACCCAAACGCTCCAGGTCGAAATAAAGAAATTGAAAATTGAAAAACACGTGAAATATCGTTTATTAATGCAATACACAAATATTATTACTGGGGCGCGTTGTTGAAGAAACATCCGTCGTCAGCATCGAGTAGCGGTGGTTAGCTATCTAGTGTTTCTGTGTTGTTGGGGGTTTTGGGATCGGACCTCTTCCGTTGACCCATTCTCTGACTGTTTTTTTTTTTTTTTTCTCCATCCCAACCAGTGCCCCATAATTGGTATATAAACCGTCGTGGTAATTGCTGTCCTGTTTGTGAGAAAGTGCATATAAAAGATCACTTGCTGACTGATTAAAACATATTATATATATAG
>NC_054701.1:24854658-24867158 GCF_016097555.1 Gigantopelta aegis | reverse complement strand
GAGATTATAAAAAAAAAAAAATAATAATAATAAAAAAAAAAAAAAAATAATAATAATAATAATAAAAATAATAATAATAAAACAAATTGTGATTTGTCACAGGTTAAACACTGAATAATTATGTTATTATACGAGTTTTCCTGACTGGGACACATATGATACAGTAACGGGGTTTTCACTGTTATGTCAACTGATTAACCTCTGCCGTTACAAGGTAGTCCAAGTGGCTGCTTTATACATTTCCGTAATAGCGCGAAAATAAGTTAAATCATTGTTGTATCCTCTTGACTGTAGTTTATCAGAAATACACTAAATGACGTCTAACCGGTTCAGACGGAATTTGCAAACTCGGGCTTTCATTGGTTCGCTTATTGACAACTGGGTCAAAGGTCGTACCGCCATCTGCAAGGCGATGATTTAATTTTTAGAAATGTCCTGCAATGTTGTAAGTTACTGTATTCTAATTGGCTAACAACGTCTCGTTTTATGGCAATCTGTCATCAAGGTCAAAATGGCGACTCAGAATATAGGTGCTAAGGAATTTAATTATAATAATATTATGACTAATGTATGTTTTATTCAGGGGATAGTTATCAAGGGTCATTTTAGTGTATTACAAATATTTTTTCGTAGAAGTGGAAAATAAAATATACTAGATTAACTTTACTTACTTCCTTTTTCAACAGCCCCTGAAGGCATTTTGTTTGCGAACATTTCTTGTAAAATGATAAAAATTAACTTGAGGATTTTTCTGGAATTGGGCTGGAAGAAGGGACAATTACTGTCATGGAAAGAAAAGGAAAAGAAAGAAATGTTTGCTTTTAGACACAACACATTTAAACCAATGATGTAATATCTGATTCTTAAAGTTTGTTTGTTTTGTTTCACAGCACCACTAGAGCACATTCATTTATTACTCATCGGCCGTTGGACTTGTACCCGTTACATTTTTCCATTAGCAGCACGAGATCTTCATATTCACCATCCCATAGACAGGACAGCACATGCCACGGCCTTTGATATATCAGTCGTTGTGCACTGGCTGGAATGAGAAACAACCCAATGTGCCCACCGACGGGAATCGATCCTTCACCTCGCATCAGGCGAGCGTTTTACCACTGGGCCACATCCCGTCCCTATGTCTAACTCTTAGTTTAGAATATCAGATAGGAAGCTCCCCAAAGCTAAAATATATGTTACGTGTAAAAAAAAAAAAAAAAAAAAAAAAAATAATAATAATAATAATAAATATAATAATAATAATAATAATAATAATCATCATCATCATCATCATCATCATCATCATCATCATCATCATCATCATCATAAACCCAATTGTGTGGTACTGATTGGGATAGGAGAAAACCAGTTCGGTGCATCAAGGCGGATCGATCCTATGACCCACTACACCTCCAACGATCGATCACATCTGAGTTACACTTCTTCCTTACCACCATTTTTTTTTTTATTATTTAAAATAAAACTAACCAATCCACAACAAAAAAACCACACAAAAAATAAATAATAATTAATGTTGTTGTTTTTTAATTAAAAAATAAAATAAAATAAAAACACCACAAAAACAAAACAAAAAAAATAACTTTATAAACAGACACACACACACATTTCAGTAACACCCACTTCCTGTAATTATTTTTGGAGCGTATCGCATAGGACCTGACAACCGACCAGTCTTATAATAGCGCACAGGGCCAGCATTTACTCCATTATAACTGACAAGTTTCCGTAAAAAATGTCCGACATATTTTTTATATTAACGTCATGCAAACTATTAAAAAAAAAAAAAAATATTTAAATATTAAATAGGTTTGTGTGTGCTTATTCAACTAAGGCCCAAAACACATTGGATCTGGTCTGGGTCTGGCGAGTATGGTACCGTCGAAAATGAAACGCTTTGAATCGAATGCGACAAAACACACCTCGTCTGTGCTGACATCAACTACTGATCTGGCAACAGACGACACAGAACATGCGCTATAGTTTAACACTGGCTGACTGGAAGCTGCACAATGTTCGAACCTTACTCATTAATAATCAACAGGGAAGGTGTATATATTAATCAATGTGGATTTCTCATATTTATTATTGGTGTAAGGAAGTAGATTCATCTAAAAATATGAACGCATTAATATATATTGAAAACACGTAAGGCGTCAAAATCCACACTCGCCAGACCCATATCCGGTGATTTTGGGGTCTACTTGTATCAGATGTTTTCAGGTGCAGATTCATGGGTGTGTTGGGGTTTGTGCCTCAGACGAGCGCTCTACCACTGAGCTACATTCTGCCCTAGTTATCAGTAAGCTGCTGCTGCCACGGGGACGAGAACTAGCCGGAGGTGCTCGAGTGGTGGAACCATTGTGTTTTTCACGTTCCAACCAATGTTCCATGACTAGTATATCAAAGGCCGTGGTATATGCTGTTTGTCTGTTATAAATGTGTACAACAAATATCCTTTGCAACTAATGTAAAAATGTAGCGTTTTACCTCTATCTTCTAAAGGCGACGCTATACAATAAGAGTGTTTCGTACGAGAATTGTTGATGACATATAGCAATCGATGAAATCGTCATGTTTGTCTTGTCGTTCGGCTATTCTCGTGGATATTCTCGTATTGTGTGGCATCGCCTTAAGACATGTCACAACTAACATATGTTTGCCATTCAATAACCGACGGTTAATTAATTAATTAATATGCTCTAGCAGTGTCAGTAAACAAAGCAAAGTTTTAAGATGTTGTTGTTGCCAGTAATCATTGACTAACACAGCACCGGCTAACACAAAGGAATATTTTATGTGCAGCTCCCCACAGACTTGTCAAGAAGGATCAACTTCATGCAACCATCATCATGGCAGGCCCAAACAATAATTTTGGCCAAAAAACGTCGACGGGACTACTTCATCTCCTCTTCGTTTCATAAGCTGGTATTGATTCAAAACGTATTCGTTTCAAGATGCATGTATTACTTCGCGTGATTTTTTTTACACACATAATCAATAATGTCGTTTTCTCTAGTCTTTCCGTCGAGGCTGCCACATAAAGATCCGGTTCTTTTGATTATGCAAACTAATTCATCTTAAAAGTATACAATGCCCAAGACGACGTTAACGATAATATGACGTCAGAGAGCGCTGCCGGAAGCAAAGGTCAGGCGCCATCTCATTGGCCATAAAATCCATTTAGACGCTCGTCTTATGTTCGACGAACAGATTATTGCTTCGTGTCTCCGAATGCAATTGGTAAATTCATCGAAATGTTACCCCCAAAAAGTGTGTTTGTTTAATGACATCCACTAGAGGTCGGGACGTAACCCAGTGGTAAAGCGTTCGCTTGATGCGCGGTCGGTCTAGGATCGATCCCTGTCGGTGGGCCCCTTGGGCTATTTCTCGTTCCAGCCAGTGCTCCACAACTGGTGTAACAAAGGCCGTGGTATGTACTATCCTTGTCTGTGGGATGGTGCATATAAAAGATCCCTTGCTGCTAATCGAAAAAGAGTAGCCCATGAAGTGGCGACAGCGGGTTTCCTCTCTCAGTATTTGTGTGGTTGTTAACCATATGTCTAACGCCATATAACCGTAAATAAAATGTGTTGAGTGCGTCGTTAAATAAAACATTTCTTCCTTTCTTCCCACTAGAGCACATTGATTTATTAATCATCGAGTATTGAATGTCAAACATTTGGTAATTTTAACATATAGTCTTAGAGGGAAAAACAGCTACATTTTTAGTTAGTAGCAAAGGATCTTTTATATGTACCATCCCACAGACAGGATAGCACATACCACGGCATTTGATATACCATGTAGTCATGTAGTGCAAGGCGCATATTAAGAGAACCACACACTGTCTACGTCAGACTACCACTTTTGGTGCACTGGCTTGGACGAGAAATAGCCTTAAAAAAAGTTTGTTTTGTTTAACGACACCACTAGAGCACATTGATTTATTAATCATCGGCTATTGGATGTTAAACATATGGTCATTTTTGACAAAGTCATAGAGAAGAAACTCGCTACATTTTTTCATAAGTAGCAAGGGATCTTTTATATGCACCATCCCACAGACAGGATAGCAAATATCACAGCCTTTGATATACCAGTCGTGGTGCACTGGCTGGAACGAGAAATAGTTCAATAGGCCCACCGACGTGGATCGATCCTAGACCGACCGCGCACCAGGCATGCGCTTTACCACTGGACTACGTCCCGCCCCGAGAAATAGCCTGATGTGCCCCACTAGCCCGAGTACACACTTGGGGAAGAAGAAACCCGTCAGCAAACACGTAGGCTATTTAATCGGAACATTATTGAAAGTGGGTGCTGTCGTGTGTCTTCCTGTGTGTATTAGTGATTAATATTCCAGGCACTGCACCACGACTGGTACATCAAAGGCCGTGGTATGTGCTATCCTGTTTGTGGGATGGTGTATATAAAAGAAGGAAATGTTTTATTTAACGACGCACTCAACACATTTTATTTACGGTTATATGGCGTCAGACATGGTTAAGGACCACACAGATATTGAGAGAGGAAACCCGCTGTCGCCACTTCATGGACTACTCTTTTCAATAAGCAGCAAGGACACCATCCCACAGACAGAGTAGCACATACTTTGATATACCAGTCGTGGTGCACTGGCTGGAGCATATAAAAGATCCCTTCCTACTAATGGAAAAAAGTAGCGGGTTTCCTCTCTAAGAATATATTTTTAAATTACCAAATGTTTGACATCCAATAGCCTATGATTAATATATCAATATTCTCTAGTGGTGTCGTTAAACAAAACAAACTTCAACTTTAACTAATATGTGAAATTGTTTTTATCAGGGAGGTCGAAAATTATCGATGTAAAGGTCAAAGATAGGAGTGTTGTTTTATTAGAGCGATGGATTGTTTTTTTACTACCGTTTGGTAGGCAGAGATTGCGCAATATTGATATAGATCACTCTCGGGCGGTTAGACATCTTCATAAATCAAGGCTAATATTCGTTCCTCGTATTCAGCCTTGATACATGTCGTCAAGAAATCGTGCCACAAAATGCTTAAGTTTCATTGGATGCGATGAGATCTGATTGCAACGAATCGCAACGCTCCTTATAGATTCCCTTGTTATTGTAAACAAAGATGGCAGCGTCAGCGTCCGTGGAAACGTGTCGTGTTTGTCACGATATGTTAAAAAAAATATTGTCACATGTTACCGATGCTGTGATTGGTCAGCGATGTCATCGTGTAAGGGACATACTCGGTGTTACAAATTTTCTTCCAATAGAGGGCGCTAGTAGTGGATATCAGTAATCATGACTACATGTATCAAGGCTGAATACGAGGAACGAATATTAGCCTTGATTTATGAAGATGCGTCAAGTGGCAGTTGTGGGTTGATTGATTGGATCGCTCGTCTGTGATGTCCGCGGAGACCTTGGACTGTTTTAAATGGACACCGTACTAACCCGCTGACCTACTCAGGCTGTCGGTTGCAAATAGATGGGTTCTCGATCGCCAATCAACTTATGTCTGCTGCACTTGTAACATTTGAAGAGTGCAGGGGCGTAGCCCAGTGGTAAAGCGCTCGCGTGGTTCGCGGTAGGTCTGGGATCGATCCCCGCTGGTGGGGCCCATAGCCCGAGTACTCTGACGGTAAGAGAGCTAGACGGACATTTGGACAGTTATCACGCTATCTAACCGCCATCTTCATAAATCAAGGCTAATATTCGTTCCTCGTATTCAGCCTTGATACATGTAGTCAAGATTACTGATATCCACTACTAGCGCCCTCTATTGGAAGAAAATTTGTAACACCGATTATGTCCCTTACACGATGACATCGCTGACCAATCACAGCATCGGTAACATGTGACAATCTTGAAAGCAATATAAAAAATTAACCGCCGAAACCTTTTTTTTAACATATCGTGACAAACACGACACGTTTCCACGGACGCTGACGCTGCCATCTTTGTTTACAATAAGGGAATCTATAAGGAGCGTTGCGATTCGTTGCAATCAGATCTCATCGCTTCCAATGAATTTTAAGCATTTTGTGGCACGATTTCTTGACGACATGTATCAAGGCTGAATACGAGGATTGAAATATTAGCCTTGATTTATGAAGATGCACTTGACGAGGTCCAGTCACGTCACGGCATAAATATATGCATTTTTCAAAACTCGGTGTACGAGAAACCAGTCAAGTGCATCCGTGGAATACAACTACCATTGCAATTACACTTTATGGACGGAATGATAAAACACTCGAAGAGGGGGCCAAGACCTTTTACTTCAATCGGGGAATTTATTCTTAGAAATAAATATATATGTACACATATACTGATTTTCTTTAACCTATATTCTATTCTAAGGTAAATCCTTCTTGATTATGATTACATCTAGTTGGACATGAGTATAGACTGGGCGCTTGAACTGGTAGACTGGATGCGGTCCGACTGTTGCATCTGATGCGTCTGCGTCTTGCGTCTTGGGCATATAAACAATATACAATTATTTCATTGCGGCTGACCATATGCGTTTTGCAGACGCGCATCGCACGCATCCAGCCAGGAGGCGAGACGTAGCCCAGTTGTAAAGCGCTCGCTTGATGCGCAGTCGGTTTGGGATCGATCCCCGTCAGTGGGCCTATTGGACTATTTCTCGCTCCAGCCAGTACACCACGACTGGTACATCAAAGGCCGTGGTATGTGCTATCCTGTCTATGGGATGGTGCATATAAAAGATTCCTTACTGCTAATCGAAAAGAGTAGCCCGTGAAGTGGCGACAGCGGGTTTCCTCCCTCTATATCTGTGGTGCTTAACCATATCTCCGACGCCATATAACCGTAAATAAAATGTGTTGAGTGCGTCGTTAAATACACAATTTCCTGCATCCAGTCTAGACGCTGTCATTGAATCTAATGTATTTCGATTTTGTTTTTTAGCCGGCCCGCACGCATGCCCCGCACCCAGTCTATACGAGCCTTAAAGGTCCGTCTTGGGTATGTAGCCCGAGTGTTCTCTAGCCCTTACTGTTTATATACGGTAATATGGCTAGAGTACTGTGTTACTGGGCTGAATTTAAAAAAAACAAAAAACAACAACAACAACAACAACAACAACAAAAAAAACGTTCGCTGATCTGGTTAAACCAAATGACCACATGAAGGACCAGTCAAATAGTTCGCGAACGTTAGTGTCGCTCGCTATCGCTGAACACAGCCGGTGCTTATAAAAATTTTAGAGTCTAGACTCGAGACACTAATAGAGTCTGAGACACTAATGTTATGGCAACGCCATACAAATTGTATGTGTGACGTCACTCTGAAAAATTTATAAGCACGGGCCCTGCTGTTCAACATTGAAAAAAGAGTCGGTTATAGTGCTGACGAGTTTCTACTGCTCACGAACTAGCTTGAAGTTCAAGATGTCACGGGTGTCCTTGAAAATGATTAAACTGAAGGTCTGAGATATTAGGCCCCTTGCTTATAAAACTTTATGAGTCTAGACTTAAAAGAAATGTTTTATTTAACGACGCACTCAACACATTATATTTACGGTTATATGGCGTCAGACATATGGTTAAGGACCACACAGATATTAAGGGAGGAAACCCGCTGTCGCCACTTTTCGATTAGCAACAAGGGATCTTTTATATGCACCATCCCACAGACAGGGTAGTACATACCACGGCCTTTGATATACCAGTCGTGGTGCACTGGCTGGAACGAGAAATAGCTCAATGGGCCCACCGACGGGGATCGATCCCAGACCGACCGCGCGTCGAGCGAGTGCTGCACCACTGGGCTACGTCCCGCCCGAGTCTAAACCAAAGAGTCATAGTGTCGAATGAAAAACCATGTGGACACAGGATAGTTTAGCTTTAGTTGATCATTTAGTGTACTCTTTCCTCTTTAGCAAAATGTAAATAAGAGTACTGGAGTACAATGCATTTTGTTTTGTTTTTTTGTTTAACGAAACCACTACAGCACATTGATTTATTAATCATCGGCTATTGGATGTCAAACATATGGTCATTTTTGACACAGTCATACAGAGGAAACCCGCTACATTTTTTCATTAGTAGCAAGGGATCTTTTATATGCACCATCTCACAGACAGGATAGCACATACCATGGCCTTGGTATATCAGCCGTGGTGCACTGGCTGGAAGGAGAAATAGTCCAATGGGCTCACCAACGGGGACCGATCCTAGACGGACCGCGCATCAAGTGAGCGCTTTACCACTGGGCTACGTCCCACCCCTGGAGTATAATGAAGACGGAAAATGCTTAGGTGTTGACATTGAATTTCAAACCGAAATGAAAGTGTTTGAAATCACGTGCATGAATTCGAATCCATGGAATCAAATTGATGGCGGATTGAAAATAGGTGCGAATATTAAATTCATATTCAAAACTACTTGAAATCGGTTTCACACCTCCTGTATATACGTGGGTGTGGGCAGAGCTCAAATTGCTCAATTAGTTTGTTTTACTTGACTGCATCTGTGCTGCTTTTTGACACATTCCAAACGAAATATTGCTTTCATGACTGCATTTTGTCCTACAGCGGGACTACTCCACATCGATTAGCATACTCGTGATTCATTGTTACACGGTTCAGGTCAAACTCTAACCTACTGCGTTGCAGCATCTCGTTTAACAAAGCCGCCACAGGCGATATTAAAAAGTGTTTATCTCAGAAACATATACCGTGACTCATATTATGTTTCTTTTACTTTTCCCCAACATATTTTATTGTTGCACCATCATGTAAACGCCCTGAACTCTGAGTTGTTTCTAATTCCCGGCTTGTCTACATAATTTTATTCACAGGTATTCATGTTATCCGTCTACATTACCTGTCGTCCTGTGAGCTAATGAAAGTATGCCATTTTCAATGTTCGTCGGATTTCACTTCTATTTTGCCCAGGATATTTTTTTCAAGGACCGTCCCCAGCCTAATATAATACAACGGGTGGGGGAGGGAGGTGTGGGGATGAAGGAGGGATGACAATATGTTTTTAAAATCACAAGCTGGACAAAAAAGGCAATGTTTCGTATTTGTACCTGTCATTCGCCTTTCTTCGCCAGGCAAAGCCCTGGTAACAGCATTATATTAATGAGTGAGTTTGTCAGTAATGTCTAAACACTCCAGCATCTTATATAGGTGACAATAAACGAGTTGCCAGTTATTCTCAAATATATATCCCGAGTGAAATAATTGTCACTTGTTATGAGTGCGAGTGACAAATGCGAATTATTTCACGAGGGACATAAATTTGATAACTGGTACCGAGTTTGTTTATTACATTAGCTATTCTCTCTCTCTCTCTCTCTCTCTCTCTCTCTCTCTCTCTCTCTCTCTCTCTCTCTCTCTCTCTCTCTCTCTCTCTCTCTCTCTCTCTCTCTCTCTCTCTCTCTCTCTCCCTTTATTTTCGGTGTCCATAAATGTCCATGTATATACAGAAGATGCAAATTATTTTACACTGAGGAAGTATTATTATTATTTCCTCAGTTATGAGTGCTCGCTGGGGTAATAATTGGATTTATTACCCCCAGCGGGCATTCATAAATTTGATAACAACTGCTAACTCGTTTATTATCCTCCATTATAGTGTTGCTCATCAACCTCTTGTCTGTGCAGAATGTTTAAAAACATATTGTATACTATTATTTTATAAATTTGACTATATATCTTTAATTATAATTTTCGACGGTGCGACACGTAGAATCGATCCCGTTGGTGAACCCAATGGCGTATTTCTCGAAACAACCAGTGCACCACGAGTGGTATATCAAAGGCCGTGGTATGTGCTATCATGTCTAAGGGATGATGCAGGGATTAGCAGCAAGGGATCATTTATATACACCATCCAACAGACAGGACAGCACATACCACGGCCTTTGATATACCAGTCGTGGTGCACTGGCTGGAACGAGAAATAGCCCTATCCTAAAATTAGTATGGTGCAACAAAAAAAATGGGGGTGAGTGGAGGAGAGGAGTTGGGGAACAGTAATATAGGGTCTTCTCCAGGTAGACAAAACACAGATAGCTGACAGAGCCTTGGACTTTGTTGCCAGACAGTGTAGTGGGAAAGGCCGGGGCCCACATCGCCACCCCCAACCCTCTACCTAGTTACGGCCCTGCATTAACCAGGAGTTAAGCAGGGTCGGTCAGGGGATGATCTAGGCGAATCCCAGCATAGGTCGTGTTGACATCCAAATAAAGATCATTATTACATTTTCGATCGCTAAAATTCCGAAGAAAACCCTCATTAACAAACAAACGAAAACGAAAACAAAAACAAAAACAAACACATAAAGAAGAAAGAAAGAAAGAAAGAAAGAAAGAAAAGAAAAAGAAGCATAACAAAAAACAACATCCCCGCCAAAAAAAACCCCGAAACATCCTAACATTTTAAAAACTAATAGGGGGGCTATTATTATTATTTTATTGTTGTTATTATTATTATTATTATTATTTTTTTTTTTTATTATTTTTTTTTTTTATTATTATTTTATTTTATATTATATATTATATTATTTTTTTTTAATAATTTATATATATATATATGTATCTATTATATATAGTATATGCTATATTATATTATAGTATATATATATTCTTGTTATATATATATATATATTATATCTCATATATATATATCTAGTATATATATAGTACATACATATATACATATCTACCACACACATGCAAAAAAAAAAAAAAACAAAAATACTATATCTATATATAGGTATTTACATATACGGAGTAATCTCGTATATCTGCTGATCATATCTATAATATATCTTATCGTATATATCTAATATATATCTCTATCTCTATAAATCTCTCTCGATATATATGACCTCCCTCTCTAGTGCGTAGTTATCAGTGCATTAAGGGTATTAATCGTATCTCAGTATCTCTCGATATCTTACACATCTCATAGTGTAGATATGTATATATCGCTAAGTCTCTGTATCGATCCTACTCATATAGATCTATCTCTCTCTTCTGTACATCTAATATATATATCATATATATACATATTACATTTACATTTTTTTTTTGTTTTTTGTGTTTTGTTTATTGATCTGGGACAGAGTCTCATTTGCCCCCGGCTGTATAGATCAGTCCAACTGATAAGTGTGGGCGATTTGTCTACAGAAACCTGTAAATCACATGTTTATAGATCCCATCGGATCTTAAATAAAAACGTAATGTGTCCGCACCGTCATCCTTTATTATTCTCTTACAGGTTGTTACACATCGGTGGCCTTATCGCCATTGAATTTCCAGTTTACGGTAAGTTAGCAAGTAATCGCTCGGCTCAAAATCATTTCTATTTCTGTCTTAACTTCAAATTTATACTCCTGAAAAAAAAAAAAGTTTAGTTATTAAACCTGATGGAAACCTTCTCATCGGTGTTTAGACCCGGTATTGTTCCTATTGATTGAAACACACAATTAACGTGTGTCTTTTCTTACAGACAGCATTTCTTACTGATGACTTTATTCAGTTACTGTGGTCTGTCATAACCTCCTACCATTATTTCGTCGCACGTATTTTTAGACAATCATTTACAATATTTTCCGAGCTAACTTCGTGGCTAAACGGAAACACTTTTCTGCCATGGCCGACCAACTTCAAGGTTGCTTCTTGAATAAGTATCATTATTAATAGTATATATCTGTATTGTACACCTACGTACTGGATAACTCGGAATCTGAATGATCGAAGCATTTGCGTCATTGATGACGTCACCAGAACGTTAGACAGGAAGATATAGGTTACCAGGGAAATCGTTTGTCTCAAAGCTGAATATTTGAAGAAATAAGAAATGAAATGTCTCCTAGAGAGTCATTTCTGACACACGCAATGCACTATTATCTCTGTTTAATAGAATGGTTTGCTTAACTTTGATACATATATCTATCAAAGTGACAGCAATTTGAAACGGATTAGACGATCGATTCCTATATAAAAATACATGTGCACCGTATCTTAAAGACCTTTTTTTTTTTTTTTTTAAGAGGGGGCACAGTATTTTGTGGAGCGGATAAAGGGGCAGAAGCTTGTTTGTTAAATTATATATATACTCTTCAAAAAAAAAGTAGGAGAACCTGAAATATTAATGTTAATATCAACTATTAGACCGAACATACGTTTTGACCACAGACATCCTAGTAAAGAACGTTCGAGTCTGTTTTTGTCAAACACACCAAAACCCATTCCACAGTTTGCACAGCATCATGCACTTGCCCCCGTACCGTGCGGTGGGTGTCATTCTCGAGTTTTGACAATTTTCCATGGAAAATCATCATCTTTTTCATTCTGTTGATCATACAGTTGTTAGTTTTTGTTTTTAGCATTTTTATTGTTTTGAATTTGCGATTTACTGTAATGTTTTTTTCAATTTCACTTTCTGCCCCAATCGTCCTTCAAAGATTTTGGGTGGTCAAAATTCTGTAAATAAACCCT
>NC_054701.1:24749896-24854458 GCF_016097555.1 Gigantopelta aegis | reverse complement strand
CTCATTTGCCCCCTGCTGTATAATCAGCCACTGATAAGTGTGGGCGATTTGTCTACAGAAACCTGTAATCACATGTTTATAGATCCCATCGGATCTTAAATAAAACGTAAATGTTCCGCACCGTCATCCTTTATTAGTCTCTTACAGGTTGTTACATCTGTGGCCTTATCGCCATTGATTTCCAAGTTACGTAATTAGCAAGTAATCGTCGGCTCAAAATCATTTCTATTTCGTCTTAACTTCATTTATACTCCTAGTTTGATTAAACCTGATGGAAAACCTTCTCTCGGTGTTTAGACCCGGTATTGGCTATTGATTGAAACACAAATTAACGTGTGTCATTTTCTTACAGACAGCAATTTCTTACTGATACGTTTATTCAGTTACTGTGTCTGTCATAAACCTACCATTATTTCGTGCACGTAATTTTTAGACAATCATACAATAATTTCCGGACTTCGTGGCTAAAGGAAACACTTTTCTGCCATATGACCAACTTCAAAGGTTGCTTCTTGAATAAGTATCATTATTAATAGTATATATCTGTATTGTACACCTACGTACTGGATAACTCGGAATCTGAATGATCGAAGCATTTGCGTCATTGATGACGTCACCAGAACGTTAGACAGGAAGATATAGGTTACCAGGGAAATCGTTTGTCTCAAAGCTGAATATTTGAAGAAATAAGAAATGAAATGTCTCCTAGAGAGTCATTTCTGACACACGCAATGCACTATTATCTCTGTTTAATAGAATGGTTTGCTTAACTTTGATACATATATCTATCAAAGTGACAGCAATTTGAAACGGATTAGACTACGTAGCTGCCCCGCAACCCCCCCAGCCCCCGATCGATTCCTATATAAAAATACATGTGCACCGTATCTTAAAGACCTTTTTCTTTTTTTTTTTTAAGAGGGGGCACAGTATTTTGTGGAGCGGATAAAGGGGCAGAAGCTTGTTTGTTAAATTATATATATACTCTTCAAAAAAAAAGTAGGAGAACCTGAAATATTAATGTTAATATCAACTATTAGACCGAACATACGTTTTGACCACAGACATCCTAGTAAAGAACGTTCGAGTCTGTTTGTCAACACACCAAAACACATTCCACAGTTTGCACATGCATCATGCACTTGCCCCGTACACGTGCGTGGGGTGTCATTCTCGAGTTTGACAATTTCCAGGAAGATCAATCTTTTTCATTCTGTTGATCATACAGTTGTTAGTGTTTTGTTTTTAGTCATTTTTATTGTTTGAATTTGCGATTTACTGATAAATGTTTTTTCAAATTTCACTTCTGACCCCAATCGTCCTTCAAGATCTTTGGTGGTCATAAAATCTACTGTAATACTGAACTACCGATTGTAATGTTTGCCCAATTATTCACTATTATCATATAACCATTCATTCCCTACAGCTAATATACCGTACAATTTTGGCAATTGTAAATTCTTATTAGAGTTCCCCTATTTTTATTTTTTTTGGAAGAGTATATATATATATATATACTCTTCAAAAGAAGAAACGCAAAACCACATTGTTGTAACATTTGGAGAATTGATTTAATTATTGAATGGTGAGTCCGATAATTACCAAATGTTGCAGGATTGTTCACAATTCACTCTAGTCCATTGTGAGTAAGTGATAGGACACACCACCAAGGTCAAGGTCATCTGGAGTCAATACCGGGTGTGGCCTCCGCGTGTGTTGACAACTGCCTGGCACCGCCTGCCCATTGAAGCAACCAGAGTACGGATGACGTCCCGGGGGATGGTGGCCCACTCGGCCTGCAAGGCTGCTGCCAGCTCGGGCAGGGTCTGGGGCTGTGGTTGTCGCTGTCGGAGGCGTCGGTCCAACTCGTCCCATAGATGCTCAATTGGGTTCAAATCCGGTGATATCGATGGCCAAGGAAGGACATTAATGTTGTTGTTCTGTAGGAAAGCCGTTGTGAGACGTGCTGTGTGAGGCCTGGCGTTGTCATGTTGGAACACTGCGTTGGCGTTGGCCATAACTGGAACGATGTGTGGCCGGAGGATCTGGTCAATGTAGCCCTGTGCATTCAGGTTGCCCTGCACGTGGACCAGGTCAGTTCTGCCAGTGTGTGAGATGGCTGCCCACACCATGACACTACCCCCGCCGAATCTGTCCACTTCCTGCACGCAGTTTGCCGCATAACGTTCACCACGACGCCTATACACGCGACATCTTCCATCATGACGTCGGAGCAGAAATCGGGACTCGTCACTGAACCACACCTGTCTCCATCGCAGATGAGGCCATTGTCGATGAATCTGGCACCACTGCAGTCGGAGTCGACGGTGTTGTGGTGTTAAGATGACACCTCGAACTGGACGTCTGGCACGAATTCCTACCTCACGTAGGCGGTTCCGTACGGTCTGGTCGGATATCCTGCGCAAACCTGGTATTGCTGCGGCTGTGGAGGTGGCAGTAGTCAATCGTTCCCGAAGGTGGCGTACCCGGATGTAGCGGTCCTGCCCGGGGGTAGTGACCCCGTGGTCGACCGGATCTAGGGAGGTCACGTGTTGATCCATGTTGCTGGTAACGGTCCCACAGTCTGGAGATGGTGCTTGGGGACACATGGAATGCCCTGGCAACGGCCGTTCTGGATTCGCCTGCGTCTAGTCGGCCGATGGCATTGTTTCTCTGCGGTTCACTGAGACGTGGCATGTCCTGGATTGTCAACTGTCGGCCAGATACAGAGGCCAGGCAAGCGAACACCCTGCACTTTTATACTGTCGGTGTTCATGTTGCACGTGAAGACAACGCACGTGCAGTGGTGACATGGTTTGCACGTGGCTGCGTTTTTGCGAATATTCACATTTTGGAACTTTATTGTACAGTAGCTGCGTTTTATCGAATGTAACCGTGGGAATGTGTTTGGGACATGCAATGACCTTATATTCACAAAGCATGAACCGGTAGGAAACATAAAATCGGAGTTATAACCCATTTGTACCCTTTTGCGTTTCTTTTTTTGAAGAGTATATATATATATTTTTTTTTTTTTTTATCTGCCTCTAATTTTTCCACAGCCTAAATATTACAAACTATGGAACAGCTGAATAGATAAAATATTGGTGGGGATTTGGTGTACTTACCAGCAAGATTGGGCGATTCTGTGGCTATTCTGAAAGTTTGCATATGACATGGCCATGGCCATGGCGGAAGGATTTTTTTCTATGGTGGGTTGCAACGTGTTAGGGGTTTTTTTTTTGGTTTTTTTTTGGAGGGGGGGGGGGGGGTATTTATTTTTTTAAAGGACATTACACATGTGTCAATCTTCAACAGAAACACCACGCTGACCAAGATAGTTGATGTTTCTAGTAAAGAATATTAATTCATTGTATTCAGTTGCTAAACGCTGGGTCGTTAGGGACACCCCATCATCCGAGTCTGTAGCCTATGGTCATTCAACCAAGTGTTAAAAGTATTTTGCATAAGTGAAAAAAAAAAAAAAAAAATCATCATCAGCATCATCAGACCAACGTCACACTGAGCTGTGGACGAATGTGCTACCCAGCATGACGGGACGTAGCCCAGTGGTAAAGCGCTGGCATCATCGGTTTTGGGATCGATCCCCGTCGGTGGGCCAATTGGGCTATTTCTCGTTCCAGCCAGTGCACCACGACTGGCATAGCAAAGGCCGTGGTATCTACTACCCTGTCTGTGGGGTGGTTCATATAAACGATCCCTTGCTGCTAATCGAAAAAGAGTAAACCCATGAAGTGACGACAGCGGCTTTCCTCTCTCAGTATCTGTGTGGTCCTTAACCTTATGTCAGACACCATATAACCGTAAATAAAATGTGTTGAGTGCGTCGTTAAATAAAACATTTCCTTCCTTCATTGAACATTCCCATCACAGGAAAAATATATAATGAGCTTTCTGTTTCACCAAGACAGGTGAGGACAAATAGCTCCACATGCACATTCATATACAAGCTGTTGTAGCACACGTCTATTACAGACCTACGCCGGCTCCTCTGTGTCACCAACGATAGGGTGCACTATATCAGAAATACAGCTGGCACGAGATCTGAAATATAGCTGTAACTTTCCACTTTTTATCTACACATTCACATTTACCCATCCTTCTTTTCAAAACAGTCCACCCTAACTCATATGCACACCAGTGATAAATAAGTGTCAAGGGCTGTTATTTATAATATAGGCCAAGTACACAGGTGAAGCGCAAATTCCATTTGTCCGTAATCAGTATACGTAATCCGCAATGCACATAGTAATCGGATGCACACGTAAAACGAATACATTGAATCTACTTAACTAATTTGCTTTGAAAGTGATTGATGTGGATTACGCATTACGGATCAAGTATATGTATATACATATACGCAAGCGGATTATGGTCAGATGAAATCTGCGTCTGAATTTCGTATGGAAAAAAATGTGACAGGCGAAACACACTGCACCGCAGTGCTCCTATCTAAACTGTTTGCCAAGAAACCGTCAGAATGCAATATCAAACTGTGTGTCAACAAGTTCAGTAACTTGATCATAACTTGATCTTCACTTGTCAGTTTACTTAAAATGAAACTCCACTTGGCTTTAATTTGCATTGCCTTTAGCTACCGGAGATAACAGTCCATTACGCAGAATAGTGTGTATCTAAGGGAATAATTGTCAGACGAAGGATTGCACTTTGATAGTTGATACGGCAAACGCTTAAATTATTTTGCCCACAGAGATGCTGTAATTTTGGTAATAGCCCGTGCAATCTGAGAAGAGCAAAAGCCGTTTGGGACTCGTTGTCAACTTAAACAATTCCCTTTATCTGATTTAGTCGATGAATTGTTGCTTGCAGACGATGGGTAATTAAGGATGGTTGTTCATTCTATATCCGTTTGTCAGATCAAGCGTTCATCAATATTTAAAGCTTCGAAACCGCATCACTCATATCGGTAACTTGACATTTCCATTTTGAAGAACGTCTTTACATCCTTTTACTCTGTTATTGGTTATTAGCTCATGTCGAGTGCACACCATCATGAAATGTGCCGTAACAGAACGCATTGGCGTGGGGAGTTGCCAACAATGGTTTCACCTGTAGGAGTGCACCGTGTTCATCCTGTTCTGCTTCATATGTCATCACCTACGCATCATTCCAAAAACGACTATTATCAAAATAAGAAAACGTTAAACATAATTATCAGTCATTATGTCAATACCTGTTGAAAAATTATTGGAACATTTCATGAAGATCAGAACAGTAATTTAAGCACCGCAAAAAGGCCAAACTTATTAAGGCTTATTATGAATCCACCACGTGAGAATTGTGCGAGATAATGTCCCCACTCATTTTTTTTTAAATTAATAGTTACTTTTAGCTCCATTCTGGAAGCAGAAATTGTTTCAATGAACTTTCGGCGATAGACTATTATATTTCGATTAGGATTAACGATTCCACGCAGTATGTGTTTTGTTGCTTAAAAAAGCAAAACAGGCCATGGATTTGTTTTTAAAATGCACCATTGAGTGATTCAAAACTTCACTGGGAAGCTACCCCCCCGTCTTCCCCAAGTTGGTCGTTAACTTCCGTTTAATATATGCCCTATCAGGATCAGGCGCATGTGCAGGAATTTTAGAGGGGGGTGGGGGGTCTAGACTGTGGGAAAGAAGTTTAAAGAAGGCTCGAGTCATCCTCCTAAAAATATCTTCTTCTTTTTTTTGCTTAAGTGGGAAAGGGGGGTTTCTATTCCCAAACCCTCCCATGCTTGCCAATGCCTGAACTTCAGAATGCTAATTGACTGACCCGCTGTTTCAACAGTAATGTGTATTCTAGAATATTCTTTCAGGTTAGGAAGTGTTGTGAATTTTGATAAAAATGTTTTCATACAGTGAAATAAGCAGTTGTGTTATTACCCATCAGTCTAGTTCAGGGTTCATATACTTATTTACCAAGCAAATTATATGACTTTCCATGATTTCCCATCATTTTTACTAGACATTTTCCAGGACGTTTTCCAGGAGTTTTGGGATGTCACCTACAAATGTCAGTAGACTAACTTCACAAATGTCAAGTATGGAAAACAAAACCCAGTTATTAATACAGTACTGAACACAATACATGTACTAATGTTTTTTATTTCCATTGACAAAAATAAATGTTAATAAATATTGTAAACACACACTATGAATATTTCACAATTAACTTACAACAAATGTCTATTAGAATGTGTTGGGAAGAAAATCATGATCTTTTGAGGTCTAACCAGGTTTTTATAAAAAATACACTGAGATATGCTGTATATGATTTAAACTTAAAAAGAATAGATCTGTTAACTCATTTTATAAACTACATTATGTACATTAAAACAATCAGCAAACTTGATGTACAAACTTCACACAGGAGAAACAATAATTTTAAAAGGTCAATTTCAGTCTCTTTTTTTTTTGCGTCACTAGATTGTTATTCTTTACACCTGTAAACCTGTAAAGAGATTACAGCGTTAAATTAATTTAATGGTAATTTATTGTCATGGTTAGTTGAAGATCATTTAATAGGTTTTAATCAAACTGTGATAAAGAACAGAGGGAATGTATGTATTAAATGGGTAAGAGGTAGGTAGGTATATTACTATTAGTCCTCAAACAACATCTGTATTAAATCATCTTTGGTGCATTGTTCCTCTTCTAGTCTTTGTGGCTGAAAAAAATAAAAAAATAAAAAATTACCAGTTTTACAAAATAAATAATAATTGTAATACAACCAGTTTGTTGCATTTAAAAAAAATTCTGCATGTTTTCTTTTCAAGCATTTTGAGTATGGGGGCATACATTTATGGAACAATGGTGCACTCTGTCTCTTTACATGTGCTATGGATGGATGTGTGCACAATGGAAGGGTCTGACAAAGGCTGGGACTAAGAGGACCAACAGTCTAACACTGTATACCCATTGCATTATTTGGAGAGATAATAATAATGGTTACAATGTCATCCAGCTTGTTAGAAACATAGGCACTTCGTCATGTTGCACAAATGGTAGAAACAGTCGGAACATGGAATGAGCATACGTTGTTGAAGCAGACACATAATTGAAGGGACATAACTCTGTAACAAATATTGGAGGAGAAAACACTTTTCTTTGCAACATTTGGTATACTGCAAAAATGGATATACATGTACATATAGTGTTTCAAGGGTTACATAACCAAACCAAACATAAATACAAACAGAAGAGCTAATAATTTTGGTCATATCATGTTATTATGACAGAAAAAATGGGAAGTACTGATGAGAGTTACATAATGTTTGAGGGGGAAATGGCCATAACATTAAAAAATGTTCCATGGGGAGAGGGGTTATAAAAAAGAATTTTTTTTGCATTAATGGCTCTTGCACAGACCTCACCGTGAAAACAAATGAGGGGAGTGATTAATAGTACCCCAAACTTAACTTAGCCATTTAAGATATTATCATATTAAAGGGACACCCTAGTTAAGGCTAGTTGTTAACCATTACAGCGTTGTTTTTCGCTATTAAACCCATTTTTTCACAAATAAAATTGCACTTTACTTACTGTTTATTATTTAGAATATACATTTCCATTCACCTGAAGTGTTTTTTGGTAATCCTGGTTTTTGTAATACCACAAAATGCATTTTTCGTATTTCTTAAAAACGGACGCACGTTTGAGAAAAAAATGTTGAGCAGACAAGGTCTAAACTATTTTTAGACGGGATATTTCCATTTCAATGTCACAGACGTTGGTATACCACGTGACCATTATCATTTTGGTTCGGTTTGTTTTCTCATGCACAGTTCGCGCAATCAACATCCGATTTGTTGTTCATTTGTGAGATTTTTCTTCACAGTTCGTGGACATTTTCAGTAACAATAAAGTTCAGACAAGTAAGTGTCTCAATACAAAACGTTACAAACCCTTAAAACCAATAATTTTGCTAAGTCTTACGATATCTGGAGAGGGGATACAACCAGGACAGAACACATCCAGGAGAGGTGAAAAGAACGCACACCAAGTCTGTGCGCACTCTGTGAAATTTGTCGTGACGTAGGCATTGTTGTGCTTCGAGCAACATCTACCGGTGACATCAGAATACTAACTTTCAAAATTATTTCAAGCAATTGGGACATGGGGATTCCCATGGTATTTATCGATATAAAACCTGCTTTTTCACTCCATTTGATAAAAACGTGATCTAAGTGTGTTACAGGTTTGTAGATTAACCAAATTATAATTTATTTTCGCTGGATGAAACTAGGGTGTGCGGCTTTAAGCATCACTATTTAATCCTGGTATAAGATAGTACTTTGTTTTTTAATTCACATGCTGAAAATTACTCTCCTTGAACTAGTGTCATTAAACAAACATTCCTTTCTTTCCACTACCAAATTAATGTGTTTTGCCACACCAACACAGTTATAAGCATTGGAATGTGACAGTGACTTTGGGTGAGGGGAGAGGGAGGGGGTGGGTGGCAGGATTGAGCTGGTTGAGTCAGTCGAGTGCTCGCTTGAGGTGCTTGCATCACAGGAGCGAACCACCTCAGTAGATCCATTCAATTGATTGGGTTTTTCTTGTTCCAACCAGTGCACCTCAACTGGACAAAAGGTTGTGTTATGTACGTTCCTGTCTGTGGGAAAGTGCATATAAAAGATCCCTTGCTGTATTAGGAAAAATGTAACAGGTTTTCTCTGGTGACTATGTGTCAGAATTACCAAATGTTTGACATCCAATAGCCAATGATTAATTAATCAATGTGCTCCAGTGGTGTCGTTAAACAAAACAAGCTATTTTTGGGGGAGGGGGCAGCTATGTATTAATCTGATTTTCAACTGCCGAGGGTGATGCATTATCTTCACATTTGTGGGGCACACCCGGCACCCACACTTCCGACACCTATGACATTGTTGTATTAAGAACTGGTCTTATCATTGTATTGTCAAGTCAATATATCACACCGACAGTAACAGACAAATATCCACCATACCGTTCCAACCTTCATTAGTGTAGGTACTGACTTCAGTTTTAATTTGGGGTCTGTCCTGAAAGCATTGTTCTGATCTTTCCAGCTGTGGAAAAGAAAAGAAAATTGTTTTATCACTATATACAGCCCAACAAACATGTATTAATCAGTCACCCACTGGAAATATTAAAAGGTGTCTTCTTAAGACAGGCAGTTACTTATTACAGTTTGTATTGTAGTAGATGATATACATATACACAAATGCACATGTATAAATGATATCAAAATACATGTTAATTTTTTTTTTAGGGCTTATAGATTTTTTTAAAATCCACTAGCCATGGGATCAGTGATTTTAAAAATGTACTAGCCACGATTAAAAATCCATTAGCCCTACTTTACTTTTAATTGTACTAAATAATACAAATAATAAGATATGTCACCTAAAGAGAGAGTTAGAGCTTGTAAACACTAACATTGGGGGTTGGGGTGGGGTCAGGATATTTATATTTACAAAATAGACGTAACTGCAAAATTTGACACACAAAAATTCACTAGCCGTCAGGCATGGCAATAGTAGTTATTTACTAGCCCAACATTGAATATCACTAGTCATGGGAGTGGGGCTACAATAATCTAGAAGCTCACAGGCTGATGTTTAAAATGCAACAGCATCTTCAGAATTCATTATTAATCCAAAAACAATAAAAAAAATATTTTAAGTGTAACAAGCATATTGTGAGTACTGCTTAACACCGATGGCAGGACAGTGGTAAAGTGCTTGCCTGATGCACAGTCAGTCTAGGATCGATCCCCATCGGTGAGCCCACTGAACTATTTCTCATTCCAGCCAGTGCTCCACAACTGGTATAACAAAGGCTATATAACTGCAATTAAAATGTTCTGAGTGCTTCATTAAATAAAACATTCCTTGCTTCCTTTTTATAATGTTAACCATTAAAATAACACATTTTTCTTCAAAATAAATATATAGCTAATACATGGATATTAAATTTCAATTTACAAAACACCTTCAGTAACAACTTACTATGGTCTATCACCCACACTGCAGTGAATTAATACAGCATCATCCGGGACATGTTTTAAATTCCTTTCCACAACTGGTTCAGCTGAAATAACATACAAACATTCAGTATAATAAAGCTATCAATAATGCCACTATACGTCAATATCAGCATCGTTAAAAACAAATTCAAAATAGCATAGTCAAATGTTTGAGTGTGTCTGCATGTGTGTGTGTGTGTCTCTGTGTGTGTGTGTGTGTGTGTGTGTGTGCATGCATGTGTATTTGTTTGCGTGTGCATGCACATGCAAGCTTAAAACCATTGCATTGTCATAAAATATTCAACAGTTTTGTTGTAATTGCCACTGTAGAGATATTGAATTAATTACTAGTTTTTATTTTTTGTTGTGGATACACAGATTATGTTATGTCTTGTTGACTCCCAGTTTTGAATTCAGTCACACTGACTCCCACATAAATCTCAGCATCTTACACGTACCCATTGAGTCATTAAAACCCTGTACCTACCAGCCTTATGTCCGATGGCTTAACCACGACACCACCAAGGCCAGTAACTATATTTTTAATTTCTTTTCAACTTATTTCCATGCTTATATCCAATTATTGTTCAAGCACACTGTCCTGGGCACACACCTCAAATATCTGGGCTGTCTGTCCAGGACAGTGGGTTAGTTGTTAATTGTTAGTGGTTTCATGAGAGAGTAGAGGGTGTAATGGTCTTATACCCATCGAGCTGTTAAAACTTGCTCTGGGTGGAAGCCGTTACCGAGCTGCAAACCTTGTACCTACCAGCCTTATGTACGATGGCTTAACCATGACGCCACCAAGGCCAGTATATATATATTTAATTTCTAACGTCTTGATCAAAGGGAAATAACTGTGTGTAATATGGTACTGTACCTACAACACAATCTGGGCACCAACTTTTACCAGTGGCAGGGTCTTCATTTCCACAAAAAAGTGCAAACAGAGTTTTCCCTTTATGCTCTTCTAAAGCTTTGCAGTAGGCATCGTGTCCTTCTATATTAATCTTTTGCACCATTTTCTTTAAACATAAAATAAAACAATTTTGCTACAATTTAGTCATTACAAAACATCATGAAAAAAAAATGAAAAAAAATATTTTTTTACGTACATAAAAAAAGAAGAAGATACAATGTACATATAGTATGCAGTTTCCCAGTCTAATATGACAGTTACATAACAATTATATAATGCAAAATATGGCATTTTTATTACTTTATATCCCTCCTCATGTAACATTTTGTAACACAATGGCAATTTCCCACCTCTAAAATTATGTAATGCTTGAGAATGCACACACATTTAACCCCAATTCTCCTGTCATTAAACAGGGCAATCTAATTAAAATTAGCTCCACTATTACATGTGGATCTAACAGCAGCCAGTTGGAGCTCATGTCCACCTATCAAAACCTTACTTGCAGAATCATGCCAGTGATTTAAAAATAATTTGAAAACATTCCAAATTATCCTGAGGGTATACAACATGTTTTGTAATTACAGTAAAAAGTAAAAAGTACTGTTACTTTTGATGGACCCATTCTTTGATTGTTTTTTTCCCCCTACATCAAGTGCTGTGGTATGTGGTGTTCCGCCTGTGGGGAGGTGCATATTTAACAAAACCCTTTCTGTTAATGGTAAAATGTGCTACCAGTGTTGTTAAATAAAAACAAATGTTTAACTTTGAGCTAAAATTATGAGTTTACAAGAAGGTTAGTCCAGGTGATCTTTTGTTAGCACATGTTCATTCCACTTGTTATATTGGTATGGTTACAGGGCTGAAATTCTGGCAGGCTAATAAATAAAATAAGTAAAAAAGTAAGCACTGGCTGTAAAAAGAAATAGCCCAATGGGCCCACGACGTGGATCAATCCTTGATCGTCCCTTCCCTCCCTCCCCCCCCCCCTCTCTCTCTCTCTCTCTCTCTCTCTCTCTCTCTCTCTCTCTCTCTCTCTCTCTCTCTCTCTCTCCCCCTCTCTCTCTCCATCACATACTCCCTTAAGTTCAACGCACAGACACATAAGAGTTGGAACTGTGAGCTTCTACATGCCTTGTAACGGATTCTTTGTAACGTATACGATTACCTGTATTGGATAATTAACTCTTATGTAAGAATACTTCTGAAATACTCCTTTCTCAATGACCCATGTGAGTTGTAAGGTGGGCGTGACCCAGGTACAAATTTGATAATATTACGTACTGGTGCGTCCCAAAATGAAATTATACAAATTGGATTTCTAGTTTCTAAATGTAGCTCATTGCTAAAGCATTCGTAACACTAATTTAATGATATTATTACTTTCGTCTTTGACATGACATTCGCGAAAACAAAATTCCGCCTATTTACCAAATGACTTTAAAAAGGCATCCATTTGGAAATACCCCTATTTTGAATCATAACACATTACACTATAGGGTCTATTTTCAGCCGGTTGCTTTGTTAACAAGGTTTTTATAAATGTTACGCATTTTACCTTTTAAATTAGAAATGTATGAATATTGGTCTATTAATCAATTATTTCCGGTTAATTAAAAGATGGTTTTGGTTGCGATATTTTGATATAACCTCAGCTTTGTTTAAGGTTTACATTGCAATTTATTACAGAATATTCATTATTGATGATGCTGCGACATGCTGTAACAATCTCCAATCATTTTTAAAAAAGATTTACGAATTTCCCCTAGATATAAGAATTGCAATTGCTAAAACCCAGTTGTTTCGTCCTTTGATAGTTTCGCCTTCCTCTTGATAGTTTCACCTCCCACCCTCCTGGGTCGTTTTGCTCCCTTTTGGGGGTCGAATGTTCAGTGTATTAACAACGCACATGTACATTTTATGGTCTATTTTTAAATTAAAAAGTTGTTTTCTTTTCAAATTGGTATTCATTTGTCATTGAAGCAGTCTTGACACCTGAAGCTGAGCCAACTAGACTAAATAATTTCACTGGTGTGATTTAATTTAATATACTTCCCACCTACTCTTTCCTGATCATTACAATAACCTGTGTTAATATAGTTATGTTTAATTGTTAATATTTCAGTTTATTATTCAAATTTCAAGATATACATGTACTGGGAAAGAAGTAGGGCGATCTCGCCACCGGTCGATATCGCCACGGACGAGATCGCTGTAAATTCCATATACTGCTGGGCGAAATCGCCGTACTATATATATCTAACTAAAGAGGAATTTTATTATTTAAAATGTTTATATTACTATCATTTACTGCATGAAATGATACAAACAATGTTCAAATCAAATGTGATGTGTCCTTTTTTTCTGTCTTTGCCTGTTAAAGTGTTTCTTGTGAGTATAGTTTTCTCGCAGTGACCACTGTGCATACCGTTTTAAAGACGATTAACACTAATAATAGTGAACTCTAATCAACATATAGACATAAACTGTTATAATGAATTATAATTTCCCTGTAATGAAACTGAAATCATGAAATGCTAATAAGCAATATATCTTTATATCTGTCCTTGTATCTTATCTCGTTAGTTTTCTGTTACTGGTAATTTAATGTGATCAGTTCTATAAAACCGTAGATGTAAAGAACATATCGAAAAAAGAAAACATACACAAGCTTTTAGTTTGACATTTTATTAATTTGTAATATATAAGTGTACTATGAAATGGAACACACAAACATGTCGGCGACCATGCCCAACTTTTTGAGAAACCAATATCAAACCCAAAACATGCACTGAATAATAATAAGCTTAAAGTACTGTCAGTCGGGCCAACTTTGTTGTAAACAGTATGGAAGACAGAAAACAGACAGATGGAGTTTCAGTTTGAATTTTATTAATTTGTTACATTAATATGTTCTCAAACAATAAGTAAGTGTACAATTAAATGGTACACAAAACGTCGGCGATCTCGCCCAACCTTGCTGATATGGAGTAAACTGAACAAAAGCAATGACAGAAAAAACAAAAGCTTGGGAATAAAGAACAGTATCAAACCCAAAACATTAATTAAATATTATTATAATAACCAATTTATTGTAATAAACAGTGACATTCCCGTCTGCTTATATGTATATAGAGTACGGCGATTTCGCCCAGCAGTATATGGAATTTACGGCTATCTCGCCCGTGGCGAAATCGCCGGACTCCCTGGGAAATATAACCAGTATGACACGTTTGTCATAATGATTTCATGTGCACAACAAATGATGTCATTTTGGCCATTACCCTCACTCTCGCTCGTGTAATTATGTATATATATATTTCCCTTTTAAAAATTGATTTATTGTCAAATACTTTCAGGGGTGAAACAACCCATTTTAGGGGTATAATGGTGAAATGACTTGATTTTGCATAATGTAATTGTTAAACAGCCCCAAAGTTAAATTAAAATTGTATTCCAATTAAGAAAAATTGTAACAGACCTGCAAGGCATATATGTAGAAAAAATGATGGTGTCTCCTGGCTCACCCATGTTATAAATAACATAAATTTTAACTGTCTTAGTGTTAGTCATTTATGTTAACTTATAATTATATACAATAAGACTCCATCATATGTGGTCATGTGGGATAGAAAAGTACACCCTCAGTGGTAGAAATTTCGATCTGGAATGAGGCTTGCCACGTCGCATGGTAGAAATTTCCACCACCGAGGGTGCACTTAATTATTCTATCCCAAATGACCACATATGATGGATGAACAGACAAAGATGGCTGAACAAGTAACTTTTTTATTTGACCATTTTATCATAAATAAACTTCACTATCATTTTTGCTGTGTTTGTTTCATGTGTTAAATAAAATTTAACACTACAAATTACAATCATGCCATATGTGGGCGACCATTATCGATATCTTTGACTATACATGTAGTCACTAGAGCAGGGCTAGCTCTGGGAGAGCGGTAAATTTCGCCAAATTATCTATTAAACATAAAACGTTTGAAAAATCTAGTAAATTTCCAACAAAATATTACAAATTACAATACAATTCACAGATATTTTTCAAAATTAATTAATTTGGTGAGTGACAGAGCTAGCCCTGACTATAGGTACACTGTGACAATGGATATTATAAATTAAAAAATAATTTCTCTATTTTAGAAATAGTGAACCGAAATGGAAGAAAGTCTGCAGTGTGCAGTGTGTTGGACAGATTTAACTGAGCCGTATATTGAATGCATCAAGTGTCGACCGAAACAGGTGTTCATCTGTCTGCACTGTTTCGCGAGGGGTATGCAGTTTGATGGTCATGAAAGCAACCATTCATATGTTATTGTGGTGAGTTTTCTTAAATAACTGAATCCATTTTTTATTTTTTTTACAATATTGGTGTAGATTTATAGAAATAATTACAAGGCACTTATTAATTTGGGAATGTTTCAGTGATGAGGAATAAGCACTTTTACATACGAGTCTACAATAAGTTGTGTAATGACTGAACATCTTTGAATAAAAACATTAATTTGCTGTAAGCCACAATTTTCATAAAAATAGTTTGAAAATAGGAATATTTTAAAGAAAAAATGTTAATGTAAAAAAAAGCAATAAAGCAATATGTACATTTTGCAAACAACCATTCATATCTATAATGCAACTAGATCTGTAATGAAAATAATGTATGCATATAAATTTCTCAAGTCAGCTATCTGGGCTGTCTGTCCAGGACAGTGAGTTAGTGACTGAGAAGTTGGTGTAGTGACCTTACACCTACCCTTTGAGTCATTAAAACTCGCTCTGGGTGGGAGCCAGTACCAGGCTGCGAACCCTGTACCTACCAGCCTTATGTCCGATGGTTTAACCACAACACCACCGAGGCCAGTCCTGCAGTGCAAGTAATTGCTTTATTTTCTATATTTGTAAATCCATTTCACCTGCTGTGACTTTGTCTTTACCTGTTTTGAGGCTATCTAAACAACAACCCTGCACAGTGCAAAATAACTAACAGGGTTTGGGGGGTTTTCTTTTTCAGAAAAAGGATTTCCCACTGTTTGAGAACAACTGGACAGCAAAAGAGGATGACATGTTGCTGAAGGCTGTAGCAGAATGTGGACATGGAAACTGGTAGCTGATGAATTAGCTTTGATGATGTTAACAATAGACCACAATATTTCACACGAACCATCATTCTGTTCGTGTGATGGTTTTGTAACTGTAAATTCACAGCAGGCCAGAATTTAGTTCAGTCAATTGAGTGCCCACTTGATGTGGTTGTGTCGCAGGATCGAACCACCTCGGTGGATCCATTCAACCGATTGAAACATTTCTCATTCCAACCAGTGTACTACAACTGGGCAAAGGCTGTGGTATGTACTTTCCTGTCTGCGAGAAAGTGCATATAAAACATCCCTTGCTGCTAATGAAAAAATGTAGCGGTTATCCTCTGATGACTACGAGTCAGAATTACCAAATGTTTGACATCGCCTGATGCGTGGTCTGTCTCTGTTTGATCCTCATCGGTTGGCCCACTGAGCTATTTCTCATTCCAGCAATATAAAAGATCCCTTACTACTAATGAAAAAATGCAGCATGTTTCGATTGTTTCCACTCTCAAAATGACCAAATGTTTGACATCCAATAGCCAATGATTAATAAATCAATGTGCTCTAGTGGTGTTGTTAAACAAAACAAATATTTTTTTGTAACATCCATCTCTAATTCTAATGATAACATTTACCATTACACACAATATATATCTGAATCTATGCACTATATAATTAAAATGTAATGTTTGCTAAAAATTATGTTGGTATTTCAGGTTTGAAAACTCACTCTGTCTCCTAATATTATTAGTAATAACATACACAGTATCAGCAGTTGTAATAGTTTGCTTGTTTTGTGTAACACCAGATACCTTATATCACTGATTAAACAATGTACTTGGGCTTATTAAGCAAACATTCATTTTGTATATATAGCAGACTGTTATTTATCCATTTTATCCAGGAGCACTACACTTAAATACTAATGGTCATAAATAAAAAGTGTATGTTCGCAGTGATTTAAATAATTATAATCTTGTTAAAGACTGACCTAAATTATTTGTTTTTCTTAGGAAAGACATTTCTCAACAAATACAGACAAAGACAAGCTGGGAGTGTGAAAGACATTACAATAAATACTATATCAACGATCCGCCACATCCATTACCAGGTAACTTTGCTTACTTTCTCAAATAGTACATGTTAGTGGTCAACAGTGTCAAATGTTTTGTTTGTAGTAACATGAAATATTACATACATTTTAACATAGCTCTGACAACATACATGTATATTTGACTGTTCTTGTTTAGACATACAGTAAAGTACTTTTTGAACGAACACGCTAACAACAAACTACCGGTTGGATCGAACTGATTGTAAAGTCCTGTTTTTCCATATATATAGTATTAATACATTTTAATCCATAATACAAACTATGTATAGCGAATTAACTGTTAAAACGAACAATTTGTTTGTCGACATTGTGAAGTTCAATGTACATTAGTGTATATACAACAATTAGATCATAATTTTCATATAATTTGTATCTTATCAATCAGTAGCATTAATGGCAATGCATCCAAAATGACTGCACTGATATTAATTCTTGTGTTAAAATTTTTAAAATCCAAAATGGCCGACTTCTTGAATGCAAATGGTTAACATCCGCAAGTGTGTATAAGGAACTACTGCTATAACAAACCAATGTGTCTGGTCCCTTACATTTCGTTATAAGAGTACTTTACTGTACATGTATATCCACTAAATGACTACAGCTGCAGAGGATTTAATTTTTTAACATGTTCAGGATGGTGAGACTTGTGATCTGTTCAATATGTTCGTGCTGGGGTGTCGTTAAACATTCATTCATTCATTCATTCATTCATTCATTCATTCATTCTGTTCAATATGAGCTCTTGCCCTCATGAAAATGTTTGCTCTTTAAGAGCCCAGATGACCATGACAGTATGGTCAGATACGGTACTATGGTTAGAATTTAAAAAAGGAGTTGTAATTGGAGGTAGTGTTGAGATTTTGATTGTGGGTGATGGAGTGGGCATGAAGGGCCAGACACCAACTATTCGCCCCTGCCCTTGTTGCAGTTAATTTTTTGTATCTATTTAATTTCATGTATCAAGGGTGGGAATTCTCCTCTCATGGAACATTGCGTTTCCTCGCATTTTAATTGTCCTTTCCTTCAAACTGTGTTAGATGGCACGGATTTTAACCTAGGATTTCAAGAATTTCAGGGACCCCTCTAGATTTCCTCTTTTTTACAGTTCACCAAATGCCACCCCTGATGTATAACCAGACTACAAAATAAGACATACAAAATTATGGGTGTATTCCATCTCGCACTTTTTACTACATTATTTCTTCGCATTTCAATTACATTTTCCAATATTTTGGTTTTTCAGAATTTCCAGAACCAGATGTTCACATGCATCCCAATCCAATTACCTTCAAATGTAAGTGATTTATGTTCTTCACAAACAAATTGTAATTTATTTTTTAAAACAAGAGCACAAATGTTTGTGCATTTATTGCGTCATGCTGGAAACTCACATTAAAATGTTGTCTACAAGAAAGATTTATGGCATTGGGCTTTAAATTTAGAGATAATGTGTCAAGAATCCACTAAATTAATATTTTTACAATATATGGTTGTCACTAACATAAATAGGACCTTTAAATATTTTACACATCTCCAAAATACATAATATTCATAACATCTTCTCCTAACATTTTGGTTTGTTATATTTCAAATCTTTTTCAGGGCTCACCCTGTCCATTGTCAAATTAGCCAATTGCTAATTTTTATTCAAAGTGGCTCCAACATTTAGTGTTTGACTAATAAAATATTCCTTATATTAACTACATTTTAATTATTTTCAAGGAAATGCTCTATATATCTAAAAACTGACTGAAGCAGAATTCATTCTGGACAGTATAAGACTGCTGTTTGCTTTATTAATTCCTCTCTGCATGTATTCAGAAGACATGTTATAGACATAACATTATGTATCCTATGCTGTTTTAGGAAGATTTATTCTTTCAATCTCAGATTGTTTGATGTTTCTATTGGCACTGTAACTGATGTTTGTGTTTGCAGTGTCTGAAGACCCCCCACGACCCCCTGAGAACTCGTTGTTGTTCAGTGACATGGCAGGCTATATGGCCGCTAGAGGAGATTTCATTGTGGAGCATGATAACTACTTTGAGATGGAGCTTAACAACATCACACAGGATGACGATGACGAGGAACTCGACACAAGTAAATACAGCTACAGTGTATGATGGGGAAAAACCCCAAAAGGATGAAATATTTATCTAATTTATCTAATGTAACAGCAGTGCTTCTAGAATTTTTATAAAATCCACTAGCCATGGGATCGGGATTTAAAAGATTTGCTAGCCATGATTAAAAATTCACTAGCCCTGCTTCTCTTTAAGTTAATAAAATTTTACTAAATAATAGTAGTAATCAGATATGTCACCTAAACAGGGCGATACAGCTTAAAAACACTAATATTGGGGTGTGTGGGTGGAGCATATTTACAAAATAGACTTAACTGCAACATTTTACCAAAACATTTCACTAGCCGTCGGGCATGGCAATAGTAGTTATTTACTAGCCCAACATTGAATATCACTAGCCATGTGAGTGGGGCTACCATAATCTAGAAGCCCTGTAACAGTATATTCAGGCATTGAATTTGGGGATTTTTAAAGGATTCTACCAGAATCATAAACATAATAATATAAATATTTGGGGATTCTATCATATAATCTTACGCTTCCAACATAAAATCTAGGATTCTGGTTAAATTTACAGCCTGATATTTATATTCATTAAACATTTTTAATGCATAGTGGAGCTTTGATTGTCTCTCATTAGCGTCAATTTGAATTTCTTACTGATTACTTTGCCAGAAATTAAAATGATACATCACACAAACACTTTTACTGGTTTAATGAGTTTTAAATTTTGCACACATTTTTTTGCCAGGTTATCTTCGGTGGTTTCAGATTTGAATACAATGATTAGCTAACTGGCTAATTTTACTTGTTTCAGGATTAAAGTTTGCTGTTCTTGATAGCTATTATGGCTGTCTCAAAGAAAGACAGAGGAGAAAAAGGTTTGTAAAATAGTTTTTTTTGGTGGGGATATATTTTGTTCTTTTTATTTTCAAAACATGTACTATTTAACCCGGCTTCAATGCTATGGTCTGTCACATCCTCCTACAAAAAATGTGGGGTTTTTTGTAAATAATTTCAGTTTGGTAAGAAGAAAAGTAAAAGAGTTTTGAAAAAAAAAATAAACCCCAATCATTTCAGAAATAAATAACTTGTAATAATTCCACAGTATGAAAAAAAGGCATTCACTGTGGTAAGAACTATAAGTTTTATATTTAGCTCCATTTATCACAACAAAATAATTTCTAGATCATTGACGCTTGGTTTATAGATGTATATTGATCTTGATGCATATTACAAAATAAAAATTTATTAAATTAAAAACATTTTTAATGTTTTTAAATAAAATTTTATGTAATTTTTTTAATTATTCAGGGAAACATTTTGAATTATGTTATCTAAGCAGTACTTATTTATATTGTATGAACAATAACTACACAACTGAACATTTAAATGTATATGAATGTTTTCATCTTGCATGTTTTGTCTTTAATCTAATAGAAATAAAGAAATATTACCATTTAAAATTATCTGTATCTTGTCGGAAAAGTCTTACATCTTAACATATTGTTTTTTAATTGCAGAATAATACGTGACTATGGACTAATCAACATTAATAAATTGTTTGGTGAGTAGCTGTTATTAAGTTATCATGTGTTCTTCAGTTTGTTTCTTCAGATTTCAGCCAGTAAAATAGAAAGTAAAGTAAAATTGAAATTAAAGTTGAAATGCTTCATATCAGTACTACATTAGTAAACCAAAACATTTCACACTTTTCTCAGTTTTTTTCTCTTTAAAAAATCAGATAGTTCATAAGTTGTCATATTTACAAATCATGTAACATGGATATATAGTGAGTTAATATTTACACGGAAATATAATAATATTTTGTTATAAAAACCAAAACCAATGCATACATATGTACTTAATAAAACATAGTCCGTTTAAGGAGACTGCATTTGGACAATTGAATTCATGAAAATCTATAATAAATATACGTAATTCTTCTTCAAAACTTTAAAACTTTTGGCTCCAGTTTTATTCACTGTAATCTCAATTCTGTTAAGTTGTCTTGTTCAAAATATACACCCTACTCACATACCCTCCAAATTTTGGGTTGCCCCCAAAAATCCAGTATTAACAGATGATTAGAATGCATTTATTGATGTTTAGTGGGGAGCATGGAATGCCTTTGTCAGCTTGGAGTTTTGGTAGGAGGATTACTATTATGATGTAGGCAATGGATGTCAAGTGTATTTTTCAATACTGGAGGTGCCCTTTTTGAACATTACACTCCCTATAAAAATCATGCATCCTCCACTGAATACACTCACTCCCTATAAAAATCATGCATCCTCCCCTGAATACACTCGCTGCCTAGAAAAATCATGCATCCTCCACTGAATACACTCACTGCCTAGAAAAAGCATGCATCCTCCACTGAATACACTCGCTGCCTAGAAAAATCATGCATCCTCCACTGAATACACTCACTCCCTAGAAAAATCATGCATCCTCCCCTGAATACACTCACTCCCTAGAAAAATCATGTATCCTCCACTGAATACACTCGCTGCCTAGAAAAATCATGCATCCTCCCCAGAATACACTCACTCCCTAGAAAAATCATGCATCCTCCCCTGAATACACTCACTGCCTAGAAAAATCATGCATCCTCCACTGAATACACTCACTCCCTAGAAAAATCATGCATCCTCCCCTGAATACACTCATTCCCTAGAAAAATCATGCATCCTCCCATGAATACACTCACTGCCTAGAAAAATCGTGCATCCTCCCCTGAATACACTCACTCCCTAGAAAAATCGTGACTCCTGCCCTGAATGAACTGTTTTCATTTAACGCATTCCTGTTTTCTTGTATTCAAATATGATTATTTTTCATAATCTGTTGTTTACATCTCTCTATTTTTTATTCTTTCAGCAATCAATCGACGATTTGACAAAACAATCCGGGGATATATTGAGAATCTTCGGGTTTTCACTCGACTGTTGGAACCAGTGGAGTGGGACTTGTTTGTAGAGTCACTGCATTGTGAGTATCACTAGAGAAAAATAGTGTATTAAAATAGGGTAATAGAGCTTGCATGTATCTTTCCATAGGATTTTGTTTTTGCGTATATCTGTTATCAAAACAAGCAAAAATAACGGAGGAGATAGAAAGGAAATGGTTGGTGTTTTCAATAGATCTAGCAAATGTTGCGTTGTGCTTTCTTTTGATTTTATTTGATTTGTATTTATTCATATAACAGGTAGTAATATAGGATTTTTCTGAAGAAACATTATTACTATAAAACACACACAGTATCTGAATGGTTCATCAAATAGAGGATATTTCATGTTTTTTGTCAAATATGATTTTATATCTCATCGAGTGAAGTTTACAATGATATCTCACGAGTCGCGCTTGCGCGATGAGTGTGATATGATTGCAGACTTCACAGGACTTTTATTTCACTGATATTTTAAGATATTTCTAATAATCTGTGTTACATGTAGGCTGTCATCCCCAAAATTTCCCATGCCAAATGATTTTAGGAGCATTTCATTGTTTGGGGAGAGGGTGCACACCTTTAGCACCCACCTTTTATATCTGCATCTTAATAAAACCATCTCTACAAATAAACACAGACATTCTGTATTTCGAGATTATTCCTTCATTGTAACATTTGCATCATATCACAAAATGACTGTAAGATATAACGGGTACATTTTAAATAAACATCACAAATTTGTATTGAAAATTAGTAGTAAACTATGCATTGATTAAATTTTCAGTTGAACAAGAACTCAAGAATGACATACAAAAACTGCAGTCCTACAGAAGAAACGGCTTAACTCGACTTCGACACATTAAAACATTTGTGCCGCTCAAAGTGAGACGAGAAGCATCTAAAGGCCAACGACACCTTCTCTCAGATCTACTCAGCCACATTGAGGTCAGCATTGACTTGTGGGATTCTGCCCAGATCAGCTGTTTTCCTCTCATGGAACATTGCGTTTCCTCGCATTTTAATCGTCCTTTCCAAAGTGTGTCAGATGGCAGAGATTTTAACCTAGGATTTAAAGAATTTTTGGGACCCCTCTAGATTTCCTTTTTTTTACAGTTCACCAATTCCCACCCCTGAGCATTACTACATACCTGTCATTCAATACCAAGCAAATTTGTTACTTTATTATTATGTGCCCTGGGCCATAATATTAGTGTCATATTACAGGTATATTTTGTTTTGCCAGCATCAATCATTAATTTAAAATTGACCATTGTTATCACTAAATATTTCAGTTTTACATTTAATGCCTGATTTATATATATATATATATATACTAGACTGACAACACCCGAGTTGAAGCAAATACGGTCAGCATGCAGTTCAGCATTTAATGAATAGCCAGTTATATCTGTGAACTTTAAAATGTCCTAAGTAAGACATTATAAGATTTCTGTTTAATTTTATTGAGGTGATGACATTAGTTACTAGATAGTTTTTGTTTTTCTACTGTGTGTGTCTATAGTGATTGATTTGTAGGTGCATAGCTGACGTTGAACTAGTGTCATCTATAACAGGAGCCAACCAATTTAGTTTGTATTCCATCTTGTATTTATATTTCCAGGATGATGCTGCTTGCAGCACATGGTTACAAAGACAAGTTGTTATTGAAAAAGCTGCCAAAGGCCTTCCAATACCTCTACCTTCTGCACGTAAGTTCCTACATGTAATTATTTTTAACTTTAGCCATACATTTTATTTTCCTATCCCAACCAATGTTCCATGGCTGGTATATCAAAGACTGTTATATTTATGGGAAAATACAAATAAAAGCATCTTGTGGTATTTTCTTAGAGTTGCCTATGTTGTTGCAGCCGGTTTCCTTTTTCGCCATTTAGACCAGTGTTCCTTTGCTTTCCTTTTATCAATCACTCAGTTTGCATTATTTACACACAATTTCGTTTATCTCAATAATAAAATGTGTCAGTTTTTGTACATCAAAGGATCGATTATTAATAATTCTGGTGTACAGCGAATACCAATTGAGTGGACGTTCAATGTTGAGACAATCCAAATAATCATATAATAATAATACAATTACACACATGTATTTACTTTTGCTTGATCAAGTAAAGTTGACAACAAATCCATTGAACTAGGCTTGTATAGAAAGTATTTTGATTCTTTCAAATATTAAAAAAAATATACACACTTCCACACATTCCCATAAAATGTTCTGACCTAATGTATAATAACAGTTTTGGCAAATGTTGTCCTGGTGTTTTCCCTGTTCTAGGCCTAATACTGGTAATACCTTATGGCATCTGATTAAAGAACAACAGGGGCCATCCATAAAGTATGTCTGTACAAAATCTGGGATTTTTTTTTAATTCCACCTCCCCCATGTACACCTTTTGTATGTTTGATCGTTAACCTCTCCCTCCATGTACAGACATACATTGATCTTCTACACTGGAGAGTACATTAGATAAGGAGATTGGATTGCATACATTTTACACATGCAGTCATTTTGGCATATATACTCTTGTCAGTGAACACCATTTCCCCACTGTACACGCTTCATATGTACATACTGCCCAATGTCGTGTCCCCCCCCCCCCCCCCCCCCCATGTTTGGCATACATACTTTATGGGTGGTTCCAAATGGGGTGTTAAACAAATATTCCTTTCCTTTACTTTCTTAATACAGAAAGTGTCTAACCTGAACCTTAAACAAATGGGAATCCTGTCAAAATGGGCCACGTTTCTTGGTCCTGAATTTTCTAAATTCCAAACTTGACTCTCTGAATACTGGATCCTGTCTAAATCAGATAAATATTAGGTCCCAGGCGTGATCTGGTTTAGACAGGTTTCACTGTACTTACACAATTTGGAAAGACTTTATTTTTTTTAAGAAAAGTTAGATGTCTGCTTTAACACAATAATATGTTTGTTTTTAGCTAGAAGATCTGCACCTCCTCTTGACATTACGGGACTTCCAGGTTATGATAAACTGAATACAAGAGAACGAAATGTAAGTTATTTTTTTAATGTTATTTTATCACATTATGAACACTGGTTTATGAGCCATTCATTTGCCTTTGATGCTGACACACCAACAATGGGGTGATCTAGTAAATTTGCAGGTCTAGGGTCTAATTCACAAGCTCTCTTTAGCAACATCACGTCGACCTGACAAGTCTTTTGCATTGCACTGCGAGATCACAAGTTGTGAGAGTTTAATGAATTAGACTACTGATGTCTTCCTGTACTTTAATTTATTAATTTATTGTATGGTATTGCCACTCAAAACACACTTCTCAGTTTTCTAAAAATTAAATCCATCAACAGTCTAAAAGTTTGAATACATTTTCTGTAAAAATCGTTTCACTAATACATGTATTAAAAAAATAATTGATAAAATTTGGTAATGAATTACTTTAGATTCATATATATTTAACCTTATGTTGAAAACTATAAATCTTCTGTGTCTGAATGCTTCTTTATTGTGTTTTGTTTGTTTATTTTTTATATTTATTTATTTATTGCAGCTGTGTGCACTAGTTCGTCTCATACCCGAAGCATTCATAGAGTTTCGAGATCTCCTTGTTAACGAGTGTAAAAGGTTGGGATGTCTGAAACTAGCTCAAGCCAGGATACTTGTGAAAATAGATGTGAACAAGACACGGAAAATATATGACTTCCTTGTTAATGAAGGGATGATTAACAAAGATCACTGAGGATTAATAAACACTGTTTCAAAACATATACTGTTGTTGCATTATTTGTTGACGTTCTACGTCAGTGGTTTGCAACAGAACAGACGCTTCTATAACGACATGCTTATTTTTGTATTTAGAATATGTTTTCGAAAAGCTTATACAGCACTTCACTAAAATCTGGTAGCATAATCAGCCCCACCCACCCCCCTTAAAAAAAGAGAGAAAAAAAGGTTAGTATGACATTAAGGCTAGCTTCTTTTACACACCCTCTCCCACTCAAACATGTTTTGTGATCCTTCTACGGTTAACCATGCTACTGCTATATAAAATTGTGATATATAGTGCCTTGGGTCAGGCAAGGTTATATTTAGCAGCCTAATACTGATAATGATGAGCAGTAGTTATTATTGCAATGAGGCTGGCACATTTTAAGAGTTTAAAGTTTGTTTTATTCAATGACCCCACTAGAACACATTGATTAATCTGTCAAATAGTCTTGGAAGAAACCTGTAGCATTTTTCCATTAGCAGCAAAGGATCTTTTCTATGCACAGACAAATCAGCATATACCATAGGATTTGAAATATCATCCAGGGACTGATTGTGACAGGGAAAACCCCAGTCAGACCAGTCTATGAATGGTTCCCCAAGGGTGTTCGATCCTATATCCCAAACACCTTGGGCAAACTGGGCCCATTTTAAGATGTTCTTTAAAAAAAATTAAGCTTCCTCTCTATAAACAATCATTCACTATTGCTGATGATGGCTGCTGCTATTCCATATTTTGAACTTGTGTATACCTTTTCATCTCTTGGACGATTATTTTGTCATCATTTTATGAAGTGATGGACTTGACAGCTGTGGTGGCAGTAGGGCCTACTCATCAAGGGTGCCACCGGTGGGGCAGGATATGCTCCACTTTTGCCAACACCTGATGTCATCACTGTTATGACAGTGATCCATAAGTACATGTCATCACGGCAGTATTTATTCCAAGGAGCTCAAGTTTTGACTTTATAAACTAGGCCAAATCCTCTTTGTGCAGTCAAAAGGATGGTTTGTTCAATGAAGGATCTCCTGGGGGTGGGAGTGGGATTTTCCTCTATGAACCACTGTCAACCAGGCTCAATATTCATGGAATCAATCACTATTTTGTCAAATGCTAATTCAAATCTGCATTGTCGGTCAATTTCATTTATTCAGACAGACTGGTTGACAGACAAAGTTCTGCCTATTACCTGAAATTTTTTAATAGAGGTTATTCACATCACATCATTTTGCTTCCCTTGTTGAGAATAACCTCTATACATGCATATTTATATATGTACATGCAGGGATTTGTCGAGGATTTTTCACCAGGGCCCATAGCAGATAAAATTGGGAAAACTAAATAAACAATGAAGGCACATTGAGAATTTTCAATGCCTGTTTCTTCTGGGAGGGGGGCCTTTTTGGGTACTAGAGAATGTCTGGATAGATCCCTGACATATAGGCCTATAAGTAGTTGTATTATACACTCATACTGTAAGTAATGACTTCAGGGCCCCCAACCCTGACATTACCAAGTGGTTTCTGGGGTAGTAATAATAATAATAATAATAATAATAATAATATAAAAAAAAGAAAAAAGTTCTGCCTATTTGTCTTCACAAATATTTTTTATTTGAAACCAAATATATCAATATTTGTATTTGAATATATACAAGTCATTGATCTATGTCAAGTCACAGTGTTTTTATTTCTTTATTAAAACCGGTAATTTACAACACAGATCCGAACAATAAATATAAAGAATGTATGCAACCATTGATCTGTAAAACGTTATCTCCCCTTTAGCAAGTCTTCTTTTTTAAAACCACAAAAGTTGAACAGCCATGGCGCCAATTAGAAATACTGTAAACACAAAATAATGACAGATTAAACAAAGGCATAGATATCATGGCTTTGTCGACACAACAAAGCGACGATGATAGTCACTATGTCCTGGTTGCCAAACTCGACAATGCCAGGAATATATCATCGATTTTAAAAGCCATAAACTTTAAAGAAGTAAGGATATACTTCCATTGTTTCAGAATCAGACGGTCACGTTGGCCGTGATTTGGCAAATGAATGGGTGGGAGACTTGGGCAATAAAATGACCAGGCTAATTTTGTACCAGTGTCATTTTAATTCAGTAATTTTACCATGTTAGTTAGTATCTATTTAAGGTTATAGAATTGTAGTATTTGATTATTATTTGCACTGCGATCTCTGAAATTTGTATAGCGAATCGTAGCCCGAGTACTCTGACTGTAAGAGAGCTAGACGGACATTTGGACATAAATACGCTCTCATTACAGTCAGAGACCAAGCTATGTATTTGTTTGGCAATTCCCGACAACCAAAAAGTTGGCAAAGATTTCCGTTCTAATACCACAACAATCCTATGTTTGACGGCAAATACCTTTTCATCTATCATTTTTGAGTTAACTGATTAAACAAAATCCACATATTAATCACTAATACACATACTATAGAAAGAAATCCGACAGCACCCACATTCAGCTACGCTTCGTGACACTCCGTCGCAAGAATTACAAAGCTTGGTGACCTATTTCGTGACGTAGATCACGTAATCGCCCACTGGGCAATTCCGCCTTGTGCAACAGTTAAAGGGGCCGTCTCATACCAAGCGACGCTACAACATGGAAGAGTTGGCTAATGGTTTCCTCTCTTAACACAGTGATAAAATTACCAAATATTTGACATCCAATAGCCGATGATTAATGAATCAATGTGCTGTAGTGGTGTCGTTACACAAAACACGTCGTTTTGAGACGGCCCCTGGAAGACAGAATGGCTGAGTGGGCGATCATGTGACGCATCATCACGATATAGATCGGCGAAATTAGAATTCTGCTGTCCGGAGTTTGCCGAAGCTTAGCTGAATGTGGGTGCTGTCAGGTTTCTTTCTGTAGTGTGTGTATTAGTGATTAATATCTGAATTTCTTTTAATCAATCAACTCGAAAATGATCAATGTAAAGGTATCTGATGTCAAACATAGGATTGTTGTGGTATTAGAGCGGAAATCTTTGCCAACTTTTTGGTTGTCGGGAATTGCCAAAACAATACATAGCTTGGTCTCCGACTGTAATGAGAGCATATTTATGTCCAAATGTCCGTCTAGCTCTCTTACAGTCAGAGTACTCGGGCTAAGCGAATCGCAACGCGATACTGGACAAATTAAGTGGCAATAAAGTCATAGGGTATTGCCCCAGTGACATGTAGGTTTTCAATATGGAAATGATTATATTTATAAACATTTTAAAAGAAATGATTGTAAATTAAAATAAAAGCTACAAATATGTATATATATGGTTTTGTGTGTGTGTGTGTGTGTGTTTTTTAAGCTAAGTTCATTTATTTTTTCAGAATGCCACAGTGTTTGCAAGTCCCATGGGGTTAAAAGTGACAGTAGAAGATTCAAAATGTGTCCAGGCCAATGCATTCATACAAGAAGCTATTTTTCACGAGTTCTCGATTAAGGAAGAACAAGTGATGTTTAAGATAAATCTTACAGTTCTGTTGGTAATGTCTTCTTTGTGCTAACTGTTGAATTATCATAAAGTGTACTCCAAATAATTATAAGAACATTGTTGCTGACAATTTTTCCTTCTTTTTTTCTGTTTATAAGAACTAAAATAATAATTTTGTACTTACAAACAATATATATTTGGATATACTACATATGTCAAGATGCTGAAAAAAACATTTGCATATATGGGGCACTTATATTCAACACATGTTGAATATCAATGCCAATAATTATATTTAATTATTTAATATGTAATTTTAGTTGGTAAATATTTTAATAATATTGGCAAATTCTGGACAGTCTCAGAAATTATATTTGAAAGTTTAATTATCTGTTTAATTATGTTATCTGTTTTATTATTTTGATAGGAGTGTCTGACAATATTCGGAAGTAGTGCTGCACCAGGTGTCACCACAAGTCTCAAGATGTGTTACGCAGGTTACGGCTCTCCTCTCCTGGTCATGTAAGAACCACCCACTAATGAGTCACTCATGGTCTCAATACAATTGTTATTAGACTAAAACTTTTGATTGACCAGCAGCTGTTGCCGTTTCAGTGTGGGGTGTAGCTCAGTGATAGTGAGGTCTTTGGGTCATAGGAGCCATTGCCTTCAGTGGACTCAACATTTTTATTTCCATTCTAACCAATGCTCCATGACTAGTAAAACAAAGACTCTGATATGTGCTGTCCTGTCTATAGAAAAGTGCCAACAAAAAATCCCTAAACACTCTTTTGTAGCAGTAGCCAATATGGCAACAGATTTCCTTTCCGATTCCTTAAAAATTGGTAGAATATGTTAAAATTGCAATATTAAATAGCAGATTGTCATAGTGTGGAGGTGTCTTAACAGGTTTTATTTGACCCCATTAAATAGGTGTAATTTAAATAAAAATCTGAATTTAACATAAAATTTTAATTAAGACTTATAATGCTGAGCAGGTTTGAAATATATGGTTTATTGCAGATTAGAAGAGGAAGGTGTATTGACTGACTGCAGCATTAAAACCATGGAACCAGATGAAATCCTTGACTTTGATTTTTGTAGTACAAATGTCGTAAACAAGATCATCATTAAGGTATGGTTAAAAAAATATTGAAATCAAATTTCATTGACTATTTATTGATAAAAAAAACAGCCTTTGGTGTCATAAAAAAAAAAAAAAAAAAAATCATGTATTTTGGTCTTAAAAGTATAAAATGACATGTGCACACCACCCAAAAGGATACAAGGAAGCTAACTCTAAACTCCTCCCCATTCTGGCTACAATTCATGAACCACAAAAGTTCTCTACTCTGTGACATGTTTAACACCATTTTGTGCTTCCTAATTAGCCGTGGTAGCATAGTGATATTTGGCCCCAGACAGCATTCTTAAACCTTAAGTGAACATAAGTACGGGAATGAATTAAATGTTAATAATGTACTTCATCTGTAATGTTACCTACTTGCATTTTATACATCCTAGTAATAAGACTTGTGTTTTTCAGTCGGAGTGTTTGAAGGAAGTGTTCAGTGAGCTGGACATGACGAGTGAAGTGTTACAGATATTAATGTCACCTGACCAGCCCTACCTCCAGCTGTCGACATTTGGAAATGCTGGCAGCACACATGTAAATATTGCCACAGGCAATTCCATTACTCAGACAAAAATAACTAAACCTCAGTACTGAAGTACATTTTTAATATTTAAGTCTGTTGAATAGATATTTAAGTTTTGTTTTTTGCTGACATTCCTTTCTTAATTTTCAGTTACTGGTCATGTCATTGCACCCCACAATGCTCATCATCGTTAAGGCTTTTAGTTATCTTTGTTCAGCCATCATCGTGGAAATCTGTATTATAAATATGTTCAGTCAGTTTTTATTACCAGTTATTTGCACAAAAATCAACATTGGTAAACACCGTATTACATATTCTTTCTATAATAATCCAATAAGTTTTGTGAGAAATGATTACCGTACTGTACAGGGTTTTAGAATTTGTGGGTTTTTCCGTGTAAAAATAATTACTGCTAGGTTTCTAGCTAGACATTGTTTTCATTGTATTTACACTAGCAAATGGATAATATGGACTAAAGGAACTAATTCATGAACAGTATTTGTTACATTTAATAATTCTTTTGCAGTCAGTATTTCCCAAAGACTCTGACATGGTGGAATCATTCCAGTGTACACAGACACAGACAAACAGGTAAGGACTTTAACAACTCAATTAGTGGTTGTATATGTCATTTATATCCAAGAAAGTAGATATTTGAGACTTTGTGCAATTTTTGAAAGGCACAAAAAAAAAGGAATGCTTTTCTCCTACACATTTTTAAACTCCAGCTACAGGTAGATAGTATCTAGTATGTGGTTATTGGACACTTCATCTAAATAGCGAGAAGAAATTTGTTGATGTCATATAATTTACTTTCAGTTTTACAGATAAACAGAATAACTGGTAACTGCTTAAGATATCTTCTTTATCCTGCAATGGTTAGAATGGCTCATGTCGCAAGGCTCTGCTGAGCGCCATTCGTCATTTGACCTGAGCAACATAAAGCCGATATATTAAAGGAAATATGTCACGAGACAATATTATAGCTCATTTTAAAAGCAAAATGATATAAAAATAATATACAAATAAGTTTATAACAATAAAATATGCGTAGTTAACTTAAAATTAAGAAATTACGCTAATCAGTATCAAAGTACGATTTATGCATATTTATTCGTGAGTGTTCGATAAAAAAAAGGGAAGTGACATCAGAGCCGCTGTACTCTTCCATTGTTGTTAACTGTTTATATATGGAGTAAGGGGCTTACAATCTTTCCAGTCCAACAGTGCGTACTGCATGGACTTTGAGTGTAAAAATAAACAGTTTAAATGATCGGGATTGTCTTTTTACGGTTTTCCAAAGGATTGTATCCAAAGAAAGATGCGTGTATTTTATTGCAAAACAAAAGATTGGACACCAACACCGCATAGTACTTTGGTGTCAGCCTATTTACAGCCCGGAGCCCGAACGTTACCCGGAGACAAAAACAGTACTCGGTTGCGAATGCCGAGGTGTAGGCCTACATTGTACATATTTGGCACAAAGATACACCTCAGCATGATGTATTTATATATATTATATTTTTTGAGGAAAAAAAGATTTTTCATGTTAGGGCTGTAGGCCTACATAAAATCTGTATTCACCATCCGAAGAAGGAAACGTCAATAAGTAATTAAATATGGCATATACAAACATGGGATTTGGCATGAGGATACATCTCGGTATGATGTCAGGTGTATATTGCAGGGTATCGACCAGGTAAGTGATTACCACTGTCTAGACATACATACAAAATACTTGCCAGTTTTTTAAGATCACAGGGTATTGTGGCGTAACCTGTCGCGACTATAGTACAATGTTAATTGACATATCAGCCGCCCTGCTTCATTACTGTAAATAATGCTGTAAAACCCTTGATTAAGTAGACTTTTCCATCTAAAATTACAAAACTGACCAATTACGTAGTACCAAAGAAAAGAAAATTATCACATGGGTATCATGAGTGGTCGTTTTTACTCTAACGCACCCTACCAATAGGCCTAATAATATGCTGGGTTTTTTTTAAGAGAGAACAATACTATAACCCCATTTCGTTCTGTTGATGCAAATTGAAATATATTTAGTTAAAAAGTTGATTATACTCTCAAGTCATTTATGTTGTCAGGTTAATGAAAGTGAAGCACCTTGTAAATTAGAGCGTTTGTTTTCACTGTGCATACAGATTTCATTATGTACAGCCTGAACATGAAAAATGCGATATTTTATAAAAAAAAAAAGAAAAAAAAAGTTGTCCTACATTTTTTTTTTACATATTTTACATTTTTTTTACATATTTAAATACATCATACCGAGGTATCAGCATCCGGGTTTCGGTTTTGTCTCCGGGTTACTTTCGGGCTCGGGGCTGTAAATTGGTCGACCGGTCTGGTCTGGCACCATTGGTTTCTCCACCCTCCGACTCGCTATCCATTTTTTCTTCAGTATCACTGTTGTAAGTAAATGTGTGTCTTTCTTCATTTACTAACAGCTCAAATTGATATGGTAAAACATTTTGCGAACGAACACTCATTGTTTTGGTAAGCTGTGCAAGTCTTAGATTCTTTATGAGTGGTACGGACTAATGCTTTTAAGTGTAAGACCTTCAGATCAAGCGATGATTCAATTTACAATTAATTGTACATGGTTGGTGCCAAATATAGGTCACGTGACATGTTTCCTTTACGGCAATAACCAGTTTTATTTGTCCTGCAATCCAACAAAATCATATTTATTCCAGGTTTTATATGCAAAGCTTTGACAGTATCACGTCATTCAAGATACATGTAGTCTTTGTTTCTAAGATGTTAGCTACATTTTGTAACATTCAAAACGTGTTTCTAAACTTAATTCTTAAATAAATATAAAATGTTTGTATCTTTATCGTGACATAAAATATAACTTTTTCTTTACTGTATATTATCTAAGCAGTCTCATGGTATAATATTCTTGCATACTATAAACGTGTGTAATAAATAATATGACAAAACTGGTATGTGGTTTGGTCTATATATCATCCTGGGTATGATAATTACTTGCTGTTGATATTTTTACAGATATAAGCTGTCACTACTTAAGCCTACAGCAAAAGCATTGACAATTTCATCTAGAGTTTCAATACGAACGGACAATCGTGGCTTTTTGTCACTTCAGTATATGGTCACTAATGAGGATGGACAAGTCTGTTTCGTTGAGTTCTATGTAAGTTATTCTATTTGACTTTTAGACATTCTGTTTGGACTACTAATGGAAAATGTGTTGAACATACTTGGTTCATTATTTTATCGGAGAGTTTTTACTAGGTTTAAATTGGGGAAAACCCCCCCCCCCCCCTACCCCAAATCCTACTAAAAACTGTTAGTTTGGTGCTAGAGTATCATTGAATAAATAGCTGGGATGTTGTTGATTATACTGTATACTAGGGTGTTGAACATATTTGGTTCATTATTTTATCTGAGTTTTCACACTAGGTTTAAATTGAAGAAAAAAAAAAGACCCCTCCAAATCCTACTAAAACTGTTAAGTTTGCAGTGCTAGAGTATCAATGAATAAACAGCTGGGATGTTGTTGATTATACTGTATACTAGGGTGTTATTATATACGAGTCATTTTTTTTCCTTTTTATATTTCAGAAAGTTATATTTATAATTACAAATTTCCCGCCGTTATATGGTTTACTCTATTCTGATTGGATGTCACTTACAAACCGAATGTTATCCTTCAGTAAACTGCAGAAGATTTCATCATTACATCAAACATGTCATGGAAAGGACATTAGAAACTAGAGCGAGTTCAGCCAGACCGAGCAGAAAAAATGTCCACTAGACTGGTTTATGCACTAAATGTTAAACCAACCGGCCACGTCGGAAACCAATCAAATAGTTCGCGAACATTAGCAAAACGTTTGCTGGCTGAACTTGGGGCTGATTTTTGTGTATTTTTAACTAAACAGAAGTGTTGTTTATAATTATAAAAAATGTTTGTCATTTTGTTGTGAATTTATCGATGTACCAGCGTCGTGGTTAGGCCATCGGTCTACAGGCTGGTAGGTACTGGGTTCAGATCCCAGTTGAGGCATGGGATTTTTAATCCAGATATCAACTCCGAAACCTGAGCAAGTGCTCCACAAGGCTCAATGGGTAGGTGTAAACCACTTGCACCGACCAGTGATCCATAACTGGTTCAACAAAGGCCACTGTTTGTGCTATCCTGCCTGTGGGAAGCGCAAATAAAAGATCCCTTGCTGCTAATCGGAAAGAGTAGCCCATGTAGTGGTGACAGCAGGTTTCCTCTCAAAATCTGTGTGGTCCTTAACCATATGTCTGACGCCATATAACCGTAAGTAAAATGTGTTGAGTGCGTCGTTAAATAAAACATTTCTTTCTTTCTTTTTATCGATGTATAACAGTCACAAATTTGGCTGTACATTGATAAATATAAAAAAAACCCACAAACATTTCTTATATGTTAAATGATTTTATTTTCTAGTGTGCTCCAGATGAAGAGTGTGATGACCCTGAGCACTAACAAAACACAAGCAGACCAATCGGTATCCCATGATTCAGCTGTGTGCCTCCAACCTTAAAATGTGGATACCAGTTCTAGAACCGATTATAAATTGCAATATTGGTTGCCTACCATTCTGTCTGTACCCCTGGAGACATGGAAAGAAACCTGAATGAAACACAACAGTATACAACCATAGCATTTAACAATTACAGATCTAGAAACTGTTTTCAATGCTGAATATGAAGAATGGATAAATAATACACCAGCAGAATGGATCGATACACAGGGAAAATGAAGAAAGTTTTAACCAAGAGCATCCCCTCATGGAATGGTGAACATCCCATGTATTACGTATGAGGTTGGGGTACACTTTGTGAGAAGTCAAATTTATTTTCATCACTGAATATACAACATGTACACACACAGTGTGATCATTAAATTTTTATTTATTATCATAGTCTTATGTGTTTTATAATACTTTAGAGAATACAGCTCATTAGAATGTTTGATTAGAAATGAAGTTACGGTACACCGATATAGAATTTTTTATTTTTTTAAATTGGACATGGAAAGGGATATTGTAGTACACCCCAGCACATTGTTTAGTCCCAGCTGCTGCTAAACGTACAGTAATATAAACACTAGGATTGAAAAAGTAGAAGTGACTTAAAACTCCATTCTTAGGAGAAAGGGAAAAATTTATCAAAACTGGCCTAGTGGACATTTGTTCAGTACATTTTGTAATGTTTCATCATGTTTCATTTTTAATTGGAAAGGTTCCGAATTATAACTGTCCCGCAATATTTTGTTACCAAATACTGCTACTTTTAGTACCAGTATTAAAATTTAAGCAAATAACTGAATATTTCCATTAAAAACACGATAGTGTTACATGGCTGATAATTGTTATATATTAAAATGAAAGTAATAATCAGCATTACTGAAATGAATCTGGCAGAGAACCAAAGTTCGACTATCTTACCCTAAAGTAAAACATTGGACCAACAAGACTGGCCTCGGTGGCGTCGTGGCAGGCCATCGGTCTACAGGCTGGTAGGTACTGGGTTCGGATCCCAGTCGAGGCATGGGATTTTTAATCCAGATACCGACTCCAAACCCTGAGTGAGTGCTCCGCAAGGCTCAATGGGTAGGTGTAAACCACTTGCACCGACCAGTGATCCATAACTGGTTCAACAAAGGCCATGGTTTGTGCTATCCTGCCTGTGGGAAGCGCAAATAAAAAGATCCCTTGCTGCCTGTCGTAAAAAGAGTAGCCTATGTGGCGACAGCGGGTTTCCTCTAAAAACAGTGTCAGAATGACCATATGTTTGATGTCCAATAGCCGATGATAAGATAAAAAAATCAATGTGCTCTAGTGACGTCGTTAAATAAAACAAACTTTACTTTTTTGGACCAACAAGGTGCAAACTTATTGGCGTCTTGTTATGAAATAGTTTTTGAAATTAGATTAGATCCAAACTTATGTCAAGACCACCCGCCCCGCTGGTGTCATGGTAAAGCCATCAAACATGAGGCTGGTAGGTACAGGGTTCGCATCCTGATACTGGCTCTTGCCCAGAGTGAGTTTTAACGACTCAATGAGTTTTAACGACTCAATGAGTAGGTGTACACTACACCTTCTTGCTCACTAACCACTATTAATGAATACCACCACGTGGACTTCTCTCTCACTAACCCACTGACGTGGGCAGACAGCCCATATGTGCCCAGGACAGTGTGCTTGAACCTCAATTGGATATAAGCACGGAAATAAGTTGAAATTAATTAATGTAAACACCTCATCGATTGGAGCCAAATTTTAGCCCCCTAAAAAGTGCAATTTCACTTGCTAAATAACTTACTGTCTGACAAAAGCAAGTGCTCTACCACTTGCATCCAGATAAACACCCATTTGTTTTATTCTAGGACACTGCCAGAGCATACTGATTGGGCGGGCATGTGGGAGGGGGTGCCAGGCATGTTAAGAGAAGTTTCAACAGGATGTTATTTATTTCTTGATGTCTGTGATAAAAATAAAAGGGGGCATACCCTTCAGTTCCATCCCAGAACAGTCTGTTGAATAGAGAACTATTTGATGTCAAATATTTGGCATTTCTGAGGGCACCCCTCCATTAGTAAAAAGGATCTTTTGTATTCACTTTCCCACAGACTAGACAGTACATACCACAACCTTTGATATACCACTCATAGGGAACTGGTTCATTTATAAAACAAAACCAGCAACAATCAGTAACCTTTAAAACATTTATTTATTATTAATTTCAGCAAAATAAACATGTAATATTTTGTCACATGATTGTATACATGGATTGATAAATCACAGATTAAAAAGTAAAAATGTAGTGATTACATTCAAGTACTTCATTCAGTTCTATTAACTTGATTTGTAAGATTTATAGATAAAAATAATCCTTAAAATTATGGGGCCGAATTTACAAAGCCTGTTTGTTTTACAAATGTGTAACTACAAACATTCACAATGCTTAAACATCTGCGTTTAAGAAAAACAGACTTCATAAATTTGGCCCATAAAGTCCAGAACATTTCTATAAATGTCTTTATATTGTTGAGATCATAATGACAACATTTTGCTGTTATATCATTTACTCTATTCTGCTTGGTATTTCTGTTCAATTCCATGACTTCCTGCCACTCTGGCTATCTATTGCGCACATTTTAAAATAGAAATCCACCTAAGACATTATAATCTCGATACTACATGTATTACCAATGATCAGGATACAAGTCAATCATCATGCTGTAATTAACACGATACAATTCATTACAGGACATGTTCCCATAATTTGTTACCTGGTTATTGATTATTCTTATTGTTTGTCATAAAGTAATTTTGTTAACATTCAGCAACTTGAACATAAAATATGTTTGGCACTAAACACAAGGTACACTCATTGTAAAGTTTGTTTTGTTTAACGACACCACTAGAGCACATTGATTTATTAATCATCGGCTATTGGATGTCAAACATTTGGTAATATTGACAGTCACAGAGAGGAAACCTGCTACAATTTTCCATTAATGGTAGTAGCAAGGGATCTTTTATATGCATCATCCCACAGACAGGATAGCACATACCACAGCCTTTGATATACCAGTTGTATACACTGGCTGGAAAAAGAAATAACTCAATGGGCCAACTAATGGGGATCGATCCCAAACTGACCATGCATCAAGCGAGTCTTTACTACTGTCTTTACGTTTTGTGACGTCCGGTGGTATAGCTTGGGGTGAAGTGACGTCAGCTCCTGACCATCTCCTGTATGTACAGTGTAAACAAAAGCAATAATTTTGAACAAGGCGCTTCTCTTTGATCAACCTGACTTGTAAAACAACATAAATGACGTAATAATATAATAAACTATTTAACTAAATATATTTCAAGTTGCATTAACGGAACAAAATGGGGTTATAGTATTTTTCTCTGTTAAATAATCCAAAGGAAAAATGTACACTATTAGGCCTATTGATATGCTATGTTGGAGCAAAAACAACAACCCACGATACCCAAGTGATAATTTTATTTCTTTGGGACTACATAATTGGTAAGTTCTGTGGTTTTAGATGGAAAAGTCTACTTAATCAATAGTTTTGCAGAACTATTTACAGTAATAAACCATGTCCATTACCATTTTAGGGGCGACAGGTAATATTCCACAATACCAGTATGTATTTTTGTGTCTAGACAGCGTCAATTAATTAGCTCGTCTGGTTACCAATCAAATACACACCTGCCAATCACGAATCACAGGTAGAAGCAACTAACAGCATAGACCAATTAACTAAGAAAACACTCCGTGTATTATTTCAGTACGTAGGTTCATGCATGGACAAAACATTGTTAATTATTTCGACTTGTTGTGTAGCCACTTTGACAATGGTATTTTATTTTGTATTGAAAAATAATATATATAGTGCTGGATATACTTATTGCTGGCTTACTGGGACGTGTATTATTACAGAACATTGCAATGTATAACTATTTATCATCCCGCAAAAACCAGGTAGATTGTGTTTCTCTAGTTATAAGGCTCATTCCTGACATTACGCGTTAAGTATTACGTAACCACCAGCTCACCAGAGGGCGTACTCACTGAGATGGTACAAAATGGCTGCGCCCGTTATATACAATAGCCGTCACATTTAACCATTTTATTAATTAACTATACGATTATACTTGTTGATATTAAGCAATAATGTGCATTATATATCGTTGAATATGCATACCAGGCCAAATGCCTTAATTGTCCCTTCCTTTAAATAGGCCCATAACAGTAACAGTGTGAAAATGCATATCAGACATAAGCAGTGATGTTCAATAATGGGAGTCACAGACAGGGAATTTAATCACAGCCTTGCAGTCCATTTAATTGGAAAATCACAGATGATGTTACGTCCACTTTACCATAGGAGATAAAAGCCATGTCTAAAAAGAAAAACAGAACAAAGTTATTAAAAAGTAAATTGCATTTCATATTAAAAAAATATGCATACAAAGCATATGGAATTATAGGCCTCTGATTTCACAGATTCTGAAATGATTGTCAAAATCAAAGAAATGTAAGCTAACCCACCAATACTATGATGTTAATACATTTAATTCAGTGTAAAATCTTTAAATACCGGAATGAGCCAGGCACTGACAAATTTCATTACCTATTAAATTCTCCATCTTTCAGGAAAATGTTCACACTACAACAGATTAATTCTTGTAAACTGGGAAAAAATAAATGTGTATAAATTTTGCGTCGTTGATGCTCAGCTTATTGTCATTACAGATAGCTACAGTTATTCGCAAAACTTACAAAAAAAGATGTCACAATATTAATCCGGTTGACAGTACATTGTTCATGGAAGTATTTATTAAAGGCATACTGTAACATTACTTGTTAGAAACCAAATCTAGCTATTGCATTACCATAACTGAACCATGATGGAGTGAAATCCATGTTAACTCTCGGCAATTTTAGTTTTTGAATTATGGACCATTGCCATAATTCAATTATTTTTACAAAATATCATTAATAAATGGAGTATGGTGGTTATAAAGATGGTTGAATAAAGTACATTTAAGGACAAATCAAATTATTTTTGCTCAGGTAATACTTTGTTAGACCATTAAATAGGTCAGTGATCTGTGACTGTATGCCTTTAATGCTGTCTACTCTGAAACATAATGAACACCCAACTATATCGTACCTCTCCACTTTTAAACTCCGATGTGTCCACACTGAACACCACTCTGCAGCCAACAGTCTCTACTCTGCAGCCTACAGTCTCTACTTGATGTGAACCAGAATCACAAGCTAAACATGACAGATACTGGATACAGGCTTTGTGGTCTTCATTCCACACACAGTTTAAATATACATCTGTAAGACCAACAACAAAATATTACTTTTTGAAAGCATAAATTAGGATACTCTTACAAACATATTACTATTAAAACATTTTACTATTTGTACATGCATCCTTCGTGTGATCTCTGCTTTTTAATACCATGGCAGAGTTTCTGCTGGAGGGTAAAATGGGTATGGAGCCATATCCAATTTATTTTGCAGATTTAATTTTTTAAGTTAACCATTTGACAAAATTAATTAATCTTATCATTACAATATAATTTTCTTAACCCTAACCCTAACCCAAAACTTAACCCATTTTCTTTCTTGGGGAGGTTCCCCATGCCCCCTGTTGACTGTGGTTGCATTCAATTCCATAGTGCCATACCCAAAAAATTATTTCTGGCAGAAACACTGCATGGGCAAAAAAAAAAATCAACACTTTTTTTTCTTCAAAATTTGAAGATCAGAATAACTGTATGTCATATTACCTGGTATATATAACATCTATTACACATAAAATTGAAAGCCAGATTTACATAATCATATTTTATCAACAAAAAAAAACAACAACATATATTATTGTTATGATTACATTTATTTTTCAAGATTGTCTTAAACTTTGACAGTTCAAATTAAATTGGTATTCCCTGGGGAAAATATAGAAGCTATAAAATGAAATGAAATATTGTTTGCACTGGGTCAATCAAAAGGTTGTGTTTCAGTGATCTCACAGACACAGTTTTTCATTTTGTTAATTAACTGAACTCACCAGATTGTAGGTTTGAAGTTTGGACTTGCAAGTTTCTGGGTAAATCTGTACTGGTGAAATGTAGCACAAATGCATTCTTTTTCTCCAACACTCCTTGCAAGAAACTGGGTATCCTTTTTCGTTTCTCACAGTCTTTTAAAAAACCCACAAAATTATTTTGTTTTATAAGTTATGGACATAAGAAACATATCTACAAATATATTAGAGTACCATACAGAAATACATAAAGAGATGATTTAGAGGACAACATAATTTATAAGTACATTATAAATATTGTTGCTGAACAGCAAGTTAGGTATTTTATTTATTAACCAGTGTAATTCTGATTTCATGAAGTGAAATTGAACAGTACAAGTTTGCCAAGCTGAAAACCAGAAACAGTGATGACCTCCTGTTCAATGTGTTGTGTGTGATGTCAAACTTGGGATTCAAGGGACCATAAATACATTTATAAACATTACCACACTGATGAAATAAAACAAATAGGGTGTTCATTGCATATCGTTATACCACAGCACTAACAAACAAAAAGATAGAAAAATATTGCCCCACATGTCTCTTTGTACATGGGTAATAACTACATGCATGCCATGTACATTGTTATAGACTCGTCAATTAAATTTGAAGTGATTGAAAACATGCAATACATATCATATGTATACACACACTTTAAAAATACTTCACCCACCTTTAACATCTTGAACCAAAATACTTCCACACGCACAACACTGAACCAGGGTTGTCCTGTGTTCCTGCAACAATACAAAATACAATTTCCATAACACTGTTAATTAATAAAACATGACTCCATATTTGTTAGTACCATCAGACTTCCTGCCAGAAAATAATTTGAGGGTACAAAATAAAAACAAAACAGATCATAAGTGCCTCTATAGGTGGTTATAGGTTTGAAATCTTTTAAAATTGGATGCTGCATTTTATGTACTTCGACAAATTTTAAACAGCATGAATGAATGAATGAATGTTTAACGACACCCCAGCATGAAAAATACATCGGCTATTGGGTGTCAAACTATGGTAATGCAAATAAATAAAGTGATGATCAACATCAATATAAAAATTCAAGGTTTAAACAAAAACAGTGTAAAGAACTGTGCAAAAATACAAATACAAATATCACAGAATTTTACGGACACCGAATTTTACTCTAAACTTCAATTTGTGCTGTATTGGCCATTCTCAAAGAGAATGTTACACCCCTGCACCACGATGAGGTTACAGCACGCGCAGGGGTTTAAACAGCAGTTCTCTTACAATATATATATTTTTTTAAATATAAAAATGCATCCATAATTTCCAAGATTTTAGGGTTTATAATTTTACCCTTTATATCCTCTGGCAAAAATCGTGATCATATATATATATCTTATTACATTATTATCCTCACTTCTCATTTTGATTTACCAAACAATCTGGCAAAACTGTCAACTTTTTAATTTTCATCTTTAACTCAAAATATTTAGTTTTAATTGTGGCCCGGTTATGTTTTGTTTTAGATTAATTACAATGTACTAGTACTAAATATTTTAGTAGATCAAATTACACCTAGGGTCATGTTCATGAAAATGGAGAAAACTTGAGTGTTTTCTCTTTTATAGATACATTACCTGTCCTCAAACAAGTGCACCTCCCCCCCACGCAAGTGGTCTGGTCCGAACATCCCAACAGCCAATGGGATGGCCTAAATTCTTCTACTGCATACTGCTCTCTAGTTCCGGTCACATGACTGTAACTTCCTTCTTTTTCCCTGAGCGCATCGCACGGAGAACAGGAAGCGGGGAGGCCCGGGCGGGATGAATCTTGAGGACAGGTAATGTATCTATAAAAGAGAAAACACTCAAGTTTTCTCCATTTCTATAGACATTACCTGTCCTCAAACAAGTGCAGCATTCAACAGATGGTGGTGGGTGCCGAGATCCGTAGATGCTTGTGATAACTCCCCAACCGGAAAGAGGCTGACTAGTGGAAGAATAAGGCCAACCTTGGTAAGCCCTCATCCTAGGGATGCCCGTCACAGACCAATGCAGGTGATGTTAGTAACAACAACCAGAATGGTGGCATCCGTCAGCAGTGGCAGGTACGGCTCCTAGAACACATGGACCAGGAGGCGGAAGCCACATCTCATGCTGGTTCTGACAGGGTGGGAAGACGTAGCCACCAGGGATGCAGGTGTTAGGTAACCCTCACGTATTGAAGTGTTATAGTTTTTCAATAACAAGCGACAACCTAATGAGGTGCATCCGTCAGAACATTGAACAAAACAAGACCCCCGAGTGTTTTCTGTCTAGTACACCAAAGATCTGTTAGTTCAATAACGACAACCAATAACCACATGCAGTGCAGGGTAAAGGTTATCGAGACAAAAGTTCCGGCACCAGTACGTGAACTGTGCAAAAGAACAAAAGTCTAAGCAATCCTCATCTGTCTATTCGATGGACATCTCGGTATGCAGCCCAGAATCAGACAGACATCAATGGCGACGAGGACGGCTTGTATTCAACAGAGTCTGTGCAGCAACAACCGGACCCAGATGATGGAACCCCTCAACGTCTTCTGTGGTGACATCCCTCAGATAATAGTTGGCGAAGATGGAGTCCGTAGCCCAGAACCAACCAGTGATAATGTGCTGAATGGGTGTGTTGCAGTGCAGGGACATCGTGGCAGCCAAGGCACGGAGTTCATGCGGATTAGAAGCAGACGGAGCAGGTAAACCCTCCTTCTGATAGGCGGTCAGGATAGAAGACCGGATCCAGGTGGCCGTGTTCTTGGTAAGGTCCCTCAACCGACTCTGGTTACAGGAAAGGAAAAGTCTTTTGCGATGTTGTCGAAAAGATCTGGTCCTCTCGATGTACTGGTGCAGGGCTCTGACAGGGCACAACGCCAAGTCCTCAACGTCCGCCGGACCAACGATAGAGGAGAGGGCCTGCACAACATACGAACGAGGCGCTTGGTCTGGTAACTGATTCTTTGCAACAAAGTTCATGAGTAACCCCAAGTTGACTGCACGCCGATCTTGGTGAAAACGTACCAAGTCTACATCAAGAGCATGGAGTTCTGAGACACGGGCAGCCGTGGCAAAACCGAGTAAAAACACCGTCTTCCGCATCAAGTCTTGCAGGGAAGAGGATTCGATCGGCTCATAAGGTGCGGTCGATAACGCTCGTAACACCAGATTCAGGTCCCATCTTGGTGGCCGAAACCGGTGTACTTGATCATCAAGGCGAAACCCTTTGATCATCTTATGGATCTCAGGAATACCCGATAACTTCGTTCCAGTAGCGACATCACGAACAGTAGCGATGACCGAAACGTACCCAGCGATGGTAGACCCCTTTAATCGTAAAGTGGTCCGCAGATACAGCCAAAAAACCCAGCAAGACGAAGTATCTGGATCGTCTGAGGTTTGAGGTTTTGCCGGAAACACCCTTGGTGAAAGCAAAGCCATCTGACGTTAGTAGTAGATGATCTGTGCGCTTTCAAAATGGCCGCCGTAGACTGTGAAGAAAAACCTTTCTTTCTCAAACTCTTGGCGATAAAGTCCACGCGTGCAGTTGGAACAACTGCGGACGTGGATGGTATAGTCTTGACGTGGGATGCAGCAACAGATGATCCCAGTCTGGCAGCGGTAAAGGATGTGGATCGGCAAGACGTATTAGATCTGGGGATACCACATCCTGGATGGCCACATTGGAGCAATGAGTAACAGGCGACAATGGTACAGCTGAAACCTCTGAAGCACCCTTGGAAGGAGGATTCGTGGAGGAAAAGCGTACGCGTCCATCTGTTCCCAGCTGATGGCCAAGGCGTCGAGATCCAGAGCTTCGGGATCCAGCATCGGAGACACGTAAACCCTCAGCTGATGGTTGAATCGTGTGGCGAAGAGATCGATGTTTGGTGTCCAAAGTCTGTCGCACACCCATCGAAACACTTCGGGATGGAGCATCCATTCCGTCGGCTGTGGAGACGACGGCCGAGACAGTGTGTCGACTAGTACATTGGAAACCCCTGGAATATGGCGAGCCCGAAGTTGCAACGGAATCTCGTCAACCAGCTTGTAGAGACGATAAGTCAACTGCAGCAGACTGCTGGAGTGGGTTCCGCCCTGACGGTTGATATAAGCCACCGCGGTAGTACTGTCTGTGGCTACCATGAGAGAGGCGCCTGACAGCATCTCTCGCCAATGAAAGATGACGTAACTGACAACATCTCCAACAGGTTGATGTGTAGATCGGCTTCATCTGGAAACCACAGCCACCAACAGGGACTGGACTGCAAGGCGACTGGTAACCGGATCAGCAAATCTGCGTTATTGTACTGAATGCATGGATTCAGAAACAAACTGGATACCGCGACCTCTAAGCATAAAATGTTGCGCCGACGTCAAAATTACTCTTGCAATGATACTTCATGAAACAGTAATAGAGTGATTCAGGAATCAAGACATCGGAAACAGCGACCCCGTGATACAGGCAAGAGCCAAGACAGCGTAGCAACTCGCTACGCTACATGCCCGATATACCTGGAAGTGAAGCAACGCAAAACAGCAACCGGCTAAAATCCACGGCCGTCACACCACCCGGTGCGAAACAGCAGCAGAGACCATCTAGACAGCATCGGTCACGAACTCTGGCGGTAACAACAGTAAACGTCAGTGAGTTGATAAGCCGCAATGAACCATAGGAAAACGGTGACGGTAAAACCCCCGTACCACGTGATGGCAACTGGATAACTTCCGGAACCAGCGGAAGTAGCGACTGTCTTGCATCGCCACCGGATATAGAGAACGATCTGCCGAATGTCGCTGAACCTTCCTCGAACAAGAGAATATCGGTGCACGGGATCTCAACACAAGTGACCGGACCAGTAGACTTTTCTTCGTCACCAACCCGGAACGCTTGTAACGTCGACCCCTTCACGGCAAAGAGCCGTATGTAGACCACAGGTCTGCCAAGATTACCGGCTTGTGCTGAAAGTCAAGAATGGATCGCTTCAGGCAAGTCGGTTGACGATAGTGTGCAATCGTAGTGCACATCGACGTCACGGAAGATATAAGGTAGACCAACATCAAAGTCGACGGCTAGAACAAGGCATATCCTCTGGCATCCTGCACATGAGGAGTTATGGTCGCCATGTACAACATGTACGCTGAACTGAAGCCATCGACAGGACGTGCCAATCTGTAAGTTCTAGGAAGACGTCTGGTCCCGCCGGAAACAGCGTCATCCAAGGCCGGCGTCACACCGTTGAAGGATAGGTTGAAGACGGGATACGTTCGTTGTGACGAATGGGGAACGGCACAAACGAAGTCTACTCAAGTAAACCGACATCGGATCAGTCCTCAAACGGAAACCTTCTAGAATGGTGCGAGTGGACTGAAGTGACGAAAGCATATACACCGCAGCGAGACAAACAGTCACAGCCATGTGGGTCACTGCGTCCGGATCTTCTATAACGGAAGGTGCCGACGCATCATCTGGAAAATCGGTCAGTAACCTGGCACAGGCACTTCGATCCAATGTACTGGCTGCATCGGAAACACGGACCGTGGACGGTCCCGTCAGGAGCCGGTGTAACCCTGAACGCCGAATCAGCTGCCGACTGGTGTGGACGGTACGATGTACACGGACCGGCAGGAGCCGGTGGAACCCTGGACACTGCACCACTTCGATCGATCACGGGACGACGGTACCGAACGGTGAGCCGATGACGCAATTTTCCAATTCGTTACAGGGCTCCGTCTGCTTGCTGGAACAACGATACGCACGGGCCAGTTACTGGTAGCCGTGTAAACCGACGGGGGCCTGTGGCAGCCAACGATCGAATGCCGATATCTGCCGGTGGAACCTCCGTGGCGATCATCGAACCCGGACCCTTCTTGGCTGAAACCGGTGGATGGGCCAGCGGCGGTAGCATATCAGATATGACAGCCAGACAATCCCTCAGTGACAAGTGGTCCGCCGCATCCAGATCTTCCAGCACCGCATGAACCGATACATCATCAGAAAGTCACGTAGCACCCGTGAACAGGCCAGTCGCTCTGGTCATGGCCCGATGGAGATACCGGAGAACCGGACCGTGGGCGGTCCCGTGTGGATACCAAGGAACGGATGACCACATCGTCGTTGGATGTGGCAAGGACGGCAACATGTCGTAGACAGCCGCCAAGCAATCCCTCATAGTCATATGGTCCGTAGAGTCGGGCTCTTCAATGACAGATGCCGCAGGCGCTTCATCACCAAAGTCTCGTAGAACTCGAGCACAGGCCAATCGATGTACCGTAATGGAAGCCGCTGGTTAAACCGGACCGTGGATGGTCCCGTCTAGCCCTCGGAGGCCTTGGAAGCCACATCAACTGAAGGTTGGCGCTGACGATCTATGGAACCCGTAGGGAGCCATACAGGTCATGTGGAACGGCTACGGTCCCGGCTCCGATGCGCCGAAGGGGACTTCCCCGCCGAAGATCGGTGAGCCTTGGAATCCGTGGAGCGTCTATCTGAATGAGCCGGCTTCTTAGAGGGCTGCGTAGAAGCCGCACCCCCTGAAGAGGGGACTGGAACCGGACCTGACCCCGAACTCGCCGATTTAGGTAAGGTCGCCATTGACGCCATTGTTTCTTCCAGCATGGTCGGTAGAATTGAACGTAACTCTTCCGCCACGGAGTCAGCAATCGAAGGCGAAGATTCCACCTTCTTGGTCCTCGAAGATTCCACCTTCTTGGTCCTCGCTGACACCACCTTCAGGTAAGCCGCGAACTCGACATCAGACAAGCCCGCACAAAGGTCGCATCTAGAAGTGAGGCCACACGAACACGACAACCTGGGTCGCCGCCGGCTAACTTCTTCCAGCGTAACACGCTCGAACTAGTCGCCTGAACATTATCAGATATGATAATAGTAATTTTTCAATCTGTGAAAAGAAAGAAAAACCAACCATAACACAAATACAAAGCCGGTAAATAAAGACGCCATTTTGCAAATGGCGTCCGACACGACAACCGGCGATATAACAACATTTCATGTAATTAACACTTGGCAAGTCAAGCGAAATACGCGAAAGACATATGAAAGCTAACGAAAGCTAACGAAAATTAAGGTGAAAAACATTTCACCCAAACACAAAGCCAGTCAACACAGACGCCATTTTGCAAATGGCGTCCGACACGACAACCGGCAATATAAACAACATTTCATGTAATTAAACGCTTGGAAGTCAAGTGAAATACGCGAAAAGAACATACGAAAGCTAATGAAAACGAAGGTGAAAAACATTTCACCCAAACACTAATACAAAACCAAAGGTCTTATAAAAGTTGACTCCAAACAGAGCCAAGCAAAAGGACGCCTTTAGCAAAGAGAAAAAGAAGGAAGTTACAGTCATGTGACCGGAACTAGAGAGCAGTATGCAGTAGAAGAATTTAGGCCATCCCATTGGCTGTTGGGATGTTCGGACCAGACCACTTGCGTGGGGGGGAGGTGCACTTGTTTGAGGACAGGTAATGTCTATAGAAATAAATCAATAAGACACATTATAGGTATTTGATTCAGTATATATGTATACCTTTTCATCGTGCAACTCCGAAGCATCCAAGAAGTCAACTCCTTTATGTTTTTTGTTTTTCTGTCTCAACATACCGTCGGACTTGCGCTTTATCTGACGGGCACTCCGCCGTTTTATCACCGGTTCCTGGAAATCCTCCTGATCACTGGAGATCAGCTTTGTATTGTTGTCACTCTTCTCTTCTGATTTAATCACTGTACCCACTTCCACTTTAATGTTTTCACCACACAAGTTGATCTTTTTATGTTCGACACTTCTCTCTGTTTCTGGTTTAATCAAATCATCTACTTCTATTTTAACATCTTCACTCCACGATTTCACGTCAAGATCGGCATCAGAAGACTGTAGCTGAGACTCCAAAACAGAGCTCTTTCTTCTAAACAATGGTTTCTTACAAGACGCACCATTTTCTCCTTTATTATCACGTACTTGGTCAATGCTCAACGAGTTATTCTTGTTTGGAATGTTCATGCTTGGTTCTGACTGAGAAGATCCTTCAAAGAGCAATGGACTTTCGAAATGTTTTTCAGTTGTGTCATCTTTACTAAGAGCCAATGGTTTCAATTCAGATTCCATCTCAACAATTTCATTCCCAACACCAGCAAAACACCCAGAGTCGTCACTGGTCTGATTATGCAAATCAGTAACAGATTTCTTTGTTGCTACATTATCATGTGTTGGGGTATCCAAACTTTCCACCTTACAAAACTTAAAGAATTTATTAATTCCTTGAGCATCTTTGCTTCCAGTGGAAACTTTACTCTTTAAATTTCCAGACTTTTTTTTTGGTTTTAATGACTTTACAGAGACAGGCAAATCTTTGTGTTCAGATTTAACCTGATTCTTGTCTACACTTAAACTGGTTTTACTATTTGGAGTTTCGGAAGAATGTATATGACTTGGTGATTGAACGACTTGTTGGTATTTCACTTGTGCAGACTGTACATTCTGATTTGGTGACTGAACAGCTTGAAAACCTTTCATTGGTAGTTGTAAAAAGAAGACATGATTTTTATTCTTCCCATCAGCTTGCTGTATTAGGGAAGGTGAAGAGATCACCTGACTGCTGGTTGAAGATGGCTGTATATGTGGTGGCAGCAAAGAAATCTGTTTCAGTGTCCTTTTACCAACACCAGCCACTCCATTCTGCACAGATACAGGCAAGGGACTTCCTTGAAGGAAAATGGTCTTCTGACCGGGCACAAAACCAGCTTGAGGGATCAGAAATGTCTGACCAGTAGTTTTCACATTTTGTCCCTGAACCTGGGAGGCGACATTTTGTCTGGAAGATATTTTCTGATCTGGAGTCACAGCCGATGGAGGAGAAACAATGAGAGAAGTTCCTGGCAGTACACCTCTTGTTGGTGTAAAGAATCCAGACGCTGGCTGCTCATTCTTGGTTGCCGACTTGTCGATGTTCACACTGTATGGAGGTGAAAATGTGGAGGTGTTTCGCTTGTCGTGGAATGGTGTTCTTGGAGAGGTCACTGGCTCCTGACAAATGATTGGTTGGGAAGTCGGTGTGCTAGGAGTACTTGGAAGAAATGTAGTGTCAGGCCTAGAAGAAAATTAAAATAAAACAATGGTAAAAATGTCAAGAACGTTAAGTTGTTACTTAAAAGCACGGTCGCATGGCATCAATGACATGAAATTTACCTTTTATTTATATGACTCTTTAGCTAGCGTTAGTTACCATACCATAACAGGCCTCTGAGAACGATCATTTCATTTGCGCGTCCCTCGCACAAGGATATTTTTGCGTAACCCATTTTTCATTTGTACATTAAATTTAGATCATCATTTACATAATCATATTGGGTTATGTAGAAACGAAATGAGTTACCAGAATTTGTTTCCCATAGCCATAAATTAGTTATGCCAATTTCAATTGTTAGAGGCATACCATAAGCAGTTTTGTGAATATTTTAAACACTTAATGTTACCTAACACTAACAGGTAACAAACTTTTTAAAATTATTATTTATGGCTGAGTAAACACAATTAAATTACATACTTTTATATGGGATATGATGTCTATGTGGCTTGTTAATAAAGTATATTTTGAGTGAAATTACATGTACATATTTTTTAGATTTAATAGGTTAACTTAGATTTTAGTATAATACAGACTGCACAATGGTGGAGACACAGATTAATTCTGTATATAGATCTATCACCAATACAAGAAATGAAGGAAGGAAAGAAATGTTTTATTTAACGATGCACTCAACACATTTCATGTACGGTTATATGGCATCAGACATACCACACAGATATCGAGAGGAAACCTGCTGTCGCCACTTCATGGGCTACGCAGCAAGGGATTTTTTATATGCACCATCCCACAGACAGGGTAGTACATACCACAGCCTTTGATATACCAGTCATGGTGCACTGGCTGGAACAAGAAATAGCCCAATGGGCCCACCGATGGGGATCGATCCCAGACCGACTGCGCATCGAACGGGCACTTTACCACTGTGCTATGCAGGCACGGACCCAGGATTTTTAAATAGGGGGGCCCGAGAGCGAGAAGCACCCGAGATTCTTAGGGGGGTCAGGAGGCATGCTCCCCCCCGCGAAATTTTGAAATTTAAATGGCCCGAAACGCGATCTCCTTGCATCTGAGTAACAAAATAGCTATATTAACGTATGTTTTTGGTATTGTCATACTGTTTTTGTTATCTTCAAAATTGGGAAATAAGTGCATTTTTGTGTAATTCCACTCTAGTGTATGCTAGTTAAAAAAATAATAATAACTTGACCCCAAAAAGGGGGGGGGGGGGGGGGGGGGGGGGGGGGGCCCACTAAATCCGCGCCTGCTATGTCCCGCCCCTAACACAAGAAAGAAACCCAAGTACCCTTCCTTCTCTGAAGCTTCGATTCTAGTCTTGGTGAAGAAGGCCAAGGACTCCATTGCTTGATTAAAGCTGTGAAATGTTTGTGTCTTATTTCTCACCCACTTGGAAAGACCTGAAATCAACAGAAGAAACACATTAAAAACAAAGCCATTTGAGGGAATATAAAAGTATATGAAACCTTCAAAAGTATTTTATTTCAAATTTATTGCAAGAAGCTGTCTTGATGAGTTCTCAAAATATTAAAAGTATTTATGAAATTCAACATAATCATTGTTTAAATACAAGATTACCAACAGTTATTCTTCAGCTGTTTTTCATATACCGTATAACAATACAAAGTAACACATTAAAAGGCATAAAAGTGTAACCATTAGTTAACAGAGATAACCAATAAATAAAAACATGTTAAAAGGCAGGACAGTGTAACCAGTAACAATGAGTCATTAAAAATATTCGTTTTAAAGTAAAATATTTTATTATCAATAATTACCTTTGCAATATTTCTGTGAGTTTTTCACAAATCTGTCATCGACAAGAATAAGGGCTCCCCAGTCTCTCCTGAAAAAAAAAGGTTTTATATTTTGATTATGAAAACTTCTGAAATAATTTACACTTACATATATTGCTGATTCTGTTATTATTTACCACTTTTAAAATGCAACAAATCAGTTATGTAATAAAACATGTTTATCAATTTGAACAGGTTTACTAGCAACACACATCATAAAGACAACTAATTTTGGCCGCACTTTACCTGTGACGAATACACCTCCCAAGAGCCTGGTTCAAGGCTCGAAATGCTTGGATTTCATACCAGTCACTGCCCGAGAGAAGACCGCGAGATCTGTTTTGATCATTATATTTTCGTTTCAGTTCCACCTGAGGATCAACAAAAATAATTCAAAATTTATTCCAAGGTCAGTTGTGCTACATATTGTTAATAATATTACAGGAATAAAAAAATAAGCAACTGCTAGACTAAATGGTAGAAAATGTTGACAGAGGGATGACTAAGTATAAACAACTATTACTATGTCTAAGAATTTATTTATTATATCAACAGTTTAAAAATATTTATTGTTTGTTTCTTTTAAATAAAAATATTGGTTTAAAAAAAAAAAAAAAAAGTTGATTTTGTACTTCTTTAAGGTATAGTTTGATATGACATATGATATGAAAAATTATTTCAACAAATATGTAGGCTTACCTGTATATCTTTGAAATTTGGATAGGGTATGCCAACCTAAAATAAAGGAAATTAGAATTATCAAAAGCTGTTCATTCATATAACTTATCAAATATAAGAAATACCAGCATCAATCAAATTTTGTTTTGTTTAATGACACCACTAGAACACATTGATTAATTAATCATTGGCAAATCTGACTCGTAGTCATCAGTGCAAACCCACTACATTTTTCCATTAGAAGCAAGGGATCTTTTATATGCACTTTCCCACAGATAGGAAAGCACATATCATAGCCTTTGAACAGTTGTGGTGCACTGGTTGGAATGAGAGAAAAACCCAATCAGTTGAATAGATCCACCAATGTGTTTCGATACTGCGACGCAAGCACCTCAGCTGAGAGCTCAACAGACTAAGCTAAATCTCGCCCCCAGCATCAATCAAATTCAGACGAGATATTTTCCGTAAACAGAGTACATCTTAAAGCATTGTGCAACTATTCAGATCAAGAGATTAGTGCCATGAATGTTAATTTTTGGACGATCTATATCAAACTGAATATCTCCTACCCAGAAGCAAAAACACTCATCGAACACAAGCTTTGACTAGAATGGTTTCACCAACATAACATCACCTTGTTAGATGGCAACAAACAATCATCTTTCGACTCAGAACCGGCCACACCCTGTCGCCTACTGTCCCATATGCATCACCTCATAATTTCACCAGTCATGGAATGTTCCTGTGGCACAGGAACACAAGATCCAGAGCACATACATACACCACTGAGAGAACATGCTCTTGGCCAATACCGATGCACTTTAGTGACAAGCTATGGGGAACCAAATATGAACTGATCAACACCACACAGTTCATCAGGAACATACAAATCCTGATCTAAATTAAGAGCCATAACCAACAGTGTTTGAATGCAGAAGAAGAATATTGTAAAAAATTAAAAAAGAAGAGATAACTAGTTTAAATTTACACAAAATAGAGTTTATATCAGTGCAAGCAGTCTACAATCGCTTCTCAAATTCTAGCATTTGCTTCCAGATTAAAATTCCACAAACAGAGATTGCTTCCTATCCCATAAAACGGATTTTGAGTCTTGTAAAAATGTTAAATGTTGCAGACTCTAGTTTGAATCTGTGAAAATAAGACCCCAATTTTGGGTAATCTACAAACATAGAAATACATAAAACAGAGTGAAATAAGAGTCTGTGATGTTGAAAAAGGAAATACCTTCTAAAAATAGACTGGTGCTCATCTCCATAACTGTTACTTCTAATTTTTTGACTTATGAAAACTGCATTTCGTGGCATTACAAATATGAGGATGATCATGCATACTTCAGATGTATGAAAATGGATAATCAGGGTTTCTGCCAGTGGGTAAAATGGGTATTGAGCCATACCCAATTTTTTTTTCCGGATTTTTATTTCAGTTAACCTTTTGAGAAAATTTATTACTCCTATCATTACTGTATGATTTTCTTAACCCTAACCCTAAACTTAACCCATTTTCTTCCAGGGGTGGCTCCCATATCCTCTGTTGACTGTGGTTGCATTCAATTCCATAGTGCCATACCCAAAAATTTCTTTCTGGCAGAAATACTGCTAATCTAAACAATAACGTAAGTCAAGTTTTATATCAACTCTGTCAACAACTGCTCTAATAGTGACAAATATGCCATAGTGTTTAAAGACTAGGGTCTGTGACTTTAATAATTGTGAATGGTTTTATATCAACTCTGTCAACAACTGCTCTAATAGTGACAAATATGCCATAGTGTTTAAAGACTAGGGTCTGTGACTTTAATAATTGTGAATGGTTTTATATCAACTCTGTCAACAACTGCTCTAATAGTGACAAATATGCCATAGTGTTTAAAGACTAGGGTCTGTGACTTTAATAATTGTGAATGGTTTTATATCAACTCTGTCAACAACTGCTCTAATAGTGACAAATATGCCGTAGTGTTTAAAGACTAGGGTCTGTGACTTTAATAATTGTGAATGGTTTTATATCAACTCTGTCAACAACTGCTCTAATAGTGACAAATATGCCATAGTGTTTAAAGACTAGGGTCTGTGACTTTAATAATTGTGAATGGTTTTATATCAACTCTGTCAACAACTGCTCTAATAGTGACAAATATGCCGTAGTGTTTAAAGACTAGGGTCTGTGACTTTAATAATTGTGAATGGTTTTATATCAACTCTGTCAACAACTGCTCTAATAGTGACAAATATGCCGTAGTGTTTAAAGACTAGGGTCTGTGACTTTAATAATTGTGAATGGTTTTATATCAACTCTGTCAACAACTGCTCTAATAGTGACAAATATGCCGTAGTGTTTAAAGACTAGGGTCTGTGACTTTAATAATTGTGAATGGTTTTATATCAACTCTGTCAACAACTGCTCTAATAGTGACAAATATGCCGTAGTGTTTAAAGACTAGGGTCTGTGACTTTAATAACTGTGAATGGTTTTATATCAACTCTGTCAACAACTGCTGTAATAGTGACAAATATGCCATAGTGTTTAAAGACTAGGGTCTGTGACTTTAATAATTGTGAATGGTTTTATATCAACTCTGTCAACAACTGCTCTAATAGTGACAAATATGCCATAGTGTTTAAAGACTAGGGTCTGTGACTTTAATAATTGTGAATGGTTTTATATCAACTCTGTCAACAACTGCTGTAATAGTGACAAATATGCCACAGTGTTTAAAGACTAGGGTCTGTGACTTTAATAACTGTGAATGGTTTTATATCAACTCTGTCAACAACTGCTCTAATAGTGACAAATATGCCATAGTGTTTAAAGACTAGGGTCTGTGACTTTAATAATTGTGAATGGTTTTATATCAACTCTGTCAACAACTGCTCTAATAGTGACAAATATGCCATAGTGTTTAAAGACTAGGGTCTGTGACTTTAATAATTGTGAATGGTTTTATATCAACTCTGTCAACAACTGCTCTAATAGTGACAAATATGCCATAGTGTTTAAAGACTAGGGTCTGTGACTTTAATAATTGTGAATGGTTTTATATCAACTCTGTCAACAACTGCTCTAATAGTGACAAATATGCCATAGTGTTTAAAGACTAGGGTCTGTGACTTTAATAATTGTGAATGGTTTTATATCAACTCTGTCAACAACTGCTCTAATAGTGACAAATATGCCGTAGTGTTTAAAGACTAGGGTCTGTGACTTTAATAATTGTGAATGGTTTTATATCAACTCTGTCAACAACTGCTCTAATAGTGACAAATATGCCGTAGTGTTTAAAGACTAGGGTCTGTGACTTTAATAATTGTGAATGGTTTTATATCAACTCTGTCAACAACTGCTCTAATAGTGACAAATATGCCGTAGTGTTTAAAGACTAGGGTCTGTGACTTTAATAATTGTGAATGGTTTTATATCAACTCTGTCAACAACTGCTCTAATAGTGACAAATATGCCGTAGTGTTTAAAGACTAGGGTCTGTGACTTTAATAATTGTGAATGGTTTTATATCAACTCTGTCAACAACTGCTCTAATAGTGACAAATATGCCGTAGTGTTTAAAGACTAGGGTCTGTGACTTTAATAATTGTGAATGGTTTTATATCAACTCTGTCAACAACTGCTCTAATAGTGACAAATATGCCATAGTGTTTAAAGACTAGGGTCTGTGACTTTAATAACTGTGAATGGTTTTATATCAACTCTGTCAACAACTGCTGTAATAGTGACAAATATGCCATAGTGTTTAAAGACTAGGGTCTGTGACTTTAATAATTGTGAATGGTTTTATATCAACTCTGTCAACAACTGCTCTAATAGTGACAAATATGCCATAGTGTTTAAAGACTAGGGTCTGTGACTTTAATAATTGTGAATGGTTTTATATCAACTCTGTCAACAACTGCTCTAATAGTGACAAATATGCCATAGTGTTTAAAGACTAGGGTCTGTGACTTTAATAATTGTGACTGGCCCTCAGTGGAATATAAAAAGTGCTCGCTTGAGCCATTAGGCTGGTTAGAACAGGGCCCCATTCCACGAAGCCATCTTAGCCCTAAGATTACCGTAAGCGCATAGCTACCCTATGCACTTAAGTTGATCTTAGGGCTAAGATCGCTTCGTGGAATGGGGCCCAGGTCACATCATACAATATTTGACAACAACAAAAAATGAATGAATAAATGTTTAATGACACCCCAGTACAAAGAATACATCAGCTTTTGGGTAGGTATTAAGCAAAAGATAGGTTTGCAGGGCACAATATTTCATGAGAACCGATGTTCTCATCGCATGTTGGTTATCCAACTTTAAAATCACGAGAACCACCAGTTGGTTACATTGTAAAATTAAAAGTACCATATATCAGTAATGAAAGAGAAAATCAGCTTGTTTTTAAATAGATTTAAACCACCAATGTAGCACAGAACCATAGTTCAAGTGTTTTAGGATTAGGTAAGCCTAACTTATAGATTACGAGAACTATATTCACGTAATTGAACAATCGGTTACCTGAGTAAAACTCATGTGAACTGGCTTCCGATTACCTAAGAGTTTGAAATATTGTCCCCTGGCTTTGACTGTATTCAAATGTTACTGGAAGAACCTACTGTAATAACAGCGCGGGCAAAGTTGTCAGCAAAATCCAATCCTTCACTGACTTTCCCTCGACACACAGCCAGAAACAAAGCACCATCCGTACTTCCTTCCTCATCAGCTGTAACAAAACAAACATTGTCTACTACAAGCCACAGGATTTTACAAAAACTATTGTTTCCACAAGTGTTAGAAGCATATTGCAAAATTACAGAATTAAAAGTACATTATCATGTAAAATAATGCACCATTACCAGTACTGAAAACAAAAATTCCCACAGGTTCTGAAATTATAATCACAGGACACAGAAACGAAAAAGGTTTCCTATAACATTTGAAATTCTGTGGCCTGGTACTACATGACATTACAAATGGAGAGACCATGGTTTTGATTACTGTGACAGGTACTACATGACATTACAAATGGAGAGACCATGGTTTTGATTACTGTGACAGGTACTACATGACATTACAAACGGAGAGACCATGGTTTTGATTACTGTGACAGGTACTACATGACATTACAAACGGAGAGACCATGGTTTTGATTACTGTGACAGGTACTACATGACATTACAAACGGAGAGACCATGGTTTTGATTACTGTGACAGGTACTACATGACATTACAAACGGAGAGACCATGGTTTTGATTACTGTGACAGGTACTACATGACATTACAAACGGAGAGACCATGGTTTTGATTACTGTGACAGGTACTACATGACATTACAAACGGAGAGACCATGGTTTTGATTACTGTGACAGGTACTACATGACATTACAAACGGAGAGACCATGGTTTTGATTACTGTGACAGGTACTACATGACATTACAAATGGAGAGACCATGGTTTTGATTACTGTGACAGGTACTACATGACATTACAAACGGAGAGACCATGGTTTTGATTACTGTGACAGGTACTACATGACATTACAAATGGAGAGACCATGGTTTTGATTACTGTGACAGGTACTACATGACATTACAAATGGAGAGACCATGGTTTTGATTACTGTGACAGGTACTACATGACATTACAAATGGAGAGACCATGGTTTTGATTACTGTGACAGGTACTACATGACATTACAAATGGAGAGACCATGGTTTTGATTACTGTGACAGGTACTACATGACATTACAAATGGAGAGACCATGGTTTTGATTACTGTGACAGGTACTACATGACATTACAAATGGAGAGACCATGGTTTTGATTACTGTGACAGGTACTACATGACATTACAAACGGAGAGACCATGGTTTTGATTACTGTGACAGGTACTACATGACATTACAAACGGAGAGACCATGGTTTTGATTACTGTGACAGGTACTACATGACATTACAAATGGAGAGACCATGGTTTTGATTACTGTGACAGGTACTACATGACATTACAAATGGAGAGACCATGGTTTTGATTACTGTGACAGGTACTACATGACATTACAAACGGAGAGACCATGGTTTTGATTACTGTGACAGGTACTACATGACATTACAAATGGAGAGACCATGGTTTTGATTACTGTGACAGGTATTATCTTTTATCCTGCAACCACCGTTTCTAGTGACAGAATATGATGACGGATAAAGCAGTCATATCATGCTACTAGCAGGATATGACTTTTGACGTCACACATGTGACGTCACACGCTTAGCCTACATTACAAAACCGCTCATTTGACCGTTAAGTCATTGTACAATGTGGCTGAAATAACAAAAATAGCTTTCCTCTTTAATTTTTATGGTCTGCAGAATAAAGATAATAACTAGTTAATGATGTCAGATATTGGCAGTGCCTCATGGAATTTCCCATTCTTACCATTGCAGAATAAAGCAGATATCCAACGTTATTAACTAGTTATTCTCTATTTAAATGACATACAAAAAACCCTCTGCAGTGCAAAATGTCTTGCCGAATCATTAATATACTGCAAAATTAGATTTAAGTCAAATTACTACACCCAATAAATAACTGATACTCCATTCCAGCTGTCACCAAATAGTTGGCACGAATGACATCATTCTGGCCATTGTAAGTGAAAACAATACACATTTTAGAAATTTAAAAATTACTATTCTTATGTGGAAATTACTCTGAAAACAAAATTGTTGCCCCATTTTTCCTCACTTTTAATTTAAAAGTACGCATAATATAGCTGGAAATAATGGAAAGAAAGAAAGAAAGAAAGAAAGAAAGAAAAAAATGTTTTATTTAAGGACGCACTCAACACATTTCATTTACGGTTATATGGCGTCAGACATATGGTTAAGGACCACACAGATTTTGAGAGGAAACCCGCTGTCGCCACTTCATGGGCTACTCTTTCCGATTAGCAGCAAGGGATCTTTTATTTGCGCTTCCCACAGGCAGAATAGCACAAACCATGGCCTTTGTTGAACCAGTTATGGATCACTAGTCGGTGCAAGTGGTTTACACCTACCCATTGAGCCTTGCAGAGCACTCACTCAGGGTTTGGAGTCGGTATCTGGATTAAAAATCCCATGCCTCGACTGAGATCCAAACCCAGTACCTACCAGCCTGTTGACCGATGGCCTAACCACGACGCCACCGAGGCTGGTATAATGGAAAGAAGATTATAACAAGCATTCTGAGAATACTGCTAAACCAATACACATCCCCTACCAGGCCTAACTATTTTTTTTATCTTCTAAGATCAAGGGCCATAACTCTGTAAAACAATGGGTAAATCACCATGAAAGAAAAACTTAATCTGTAACAGTACACGATAAATTTTTAAACACAATTTCAGCTCAATATTTTGAGGCACTGCGAAAAAAAGTCTGGAATTTTTGTTTTTCATATCTCCTAAGTTCAAGGACAATAACTCTGTCAAAAATGGCTAAATTGTGATGAAAGTCAAACTTGATCTGAAACTGTACACCATAAAGCTATACACACAAAATTTCAGTTCAATATCTTGAGGCACTGCATAACAATTGTCCGAAAAACCATATGTGGAACATACAGCAGGATAGCGATGAAAGCAATTAGTTCCCTCCAGTTGGATTGGTTGGGGACTAAACAATATTCTACGTGTGATAGTAAAGTATGTATTCTTACAGTCCTCTGAATCTTCCCCAGTTTCTATAACTTTGTAGAAATACTTCATCAGATCTTCAAAATCCTGTTTGTCTGACGCTCTTGGTTCGGAAATAATCTTTTTCCGTTGCAGAATCTTCCCCCATAAACCTGTTATCTAAACATTTTAGAAAAAGTAATGTTAATCATATGCATATATTATTGACAGCTCTTTAAAAATAATAAAGGAAATAATGTTTTAAAGATGAACTGTAAAACACACTCAAATAAATTTAAGCTTTCAGTAATTCAGAACAAACACAACCTGGTGAAAATGAGTTTATGCCAAAAACCTGAAATCAGGTATAAAGCTGGGGAAAAAATCACACTCCAGAATAAATTACCGCCCTTTACCACCCTCCTAATTTTTTTTGTCATGAGCATTATTTTTCACCTACTCAAGTGTGCAATTTTGAGTAAAGTCTGTGAACTTGAAGTTCGCAAAAATAATGTAGAACTCTCTGGCTTGCCTAGTATACGAGCCCACATGGGTCGTAAAATAATTTGTAAAAAGTATACTGATTTTCTAGACATTTTCTCATAATCCAGGGAAACCATAGTCTTCAAACCATTTTATAACAAAAAAGTATTTACATATTGGAATTATTTATGGAATATCCTTAATTTTACATCGATCAATTTAAATTAAACTTTAATAACAAAAATAAAACATATAGAGAAACATTTTCACAAATTATATTTAACAAAACTGATAGAGATACAATCATATATACATACATGCATATCACATATAGCTGAGAACAATACTATATTCCACACACACCAAAATTTTTAATATTTTGAATATCTTCTTTTCTATTGCAGATGCATAGTAGAGCTCGTTGGATTGGTGGTATCTTCAAATTTTCAAACAGGGAGTCCTTATAGCACTTTAATTATTGAAACCAAAATCGCACATTGCAATCCCTCACTATCAGGTGGATTTTTGAGTAAAAAGTAATTATTTGAACCCTTGACCGTATCTTTGAATACTTACCTTCCATCTTTCTTGAACTTTTTGAAGCATCTTGTATGACGACAGAAAACACAGAACACCATGGGGTACAGTCTGAAAAAAAAAAAAAAAAAGTAATCTACATATAAGTGCTAAAATATTTCCCTCTACCATGGTCATCATAAATATTACTGTTATGCTTTTTAATGTTTTTCAAAGTATGTTTACTGTAAATTACTGAAATAGGAACAATTTATTATCTATCTATACAAGCAACATAAAATTTGCATTAAAAATGGATTTTGTAATCACATGGTTGTCTTAGTCAGGGGTGAGAATTGGTTAACTGTAAAAAAAATGGAAATCTAGAGGGTCTCGAAAATTCTTGAAATCCTAGGTTAAAGGGACATACCCTAGTTTTTAAACACAAAGGCATATTTTTTTTACTATTAGAGCCATTTCTGATCACTGATACTGATAACTTTACTTAGATTTTATTCTTGAGGTTATCCATTTCCGTACATTCAAGTGTTTTTGGTCATCCTGGTGTTTTTAATATCACAAAATGAATTTCTCATCTTTTTAAAAACGCACGTGCGTCTGAGAAGTAACAGTTATGGAGTCAAGTTTTAGTCTATTTTTCGAGGGTAGTTCGCCATTTCAAAGTCACAGACTCATGTTTCACTCAATTGTAACTTTATCCAAATGTGTTACAGATTTGTAAATTAACTAAACTTAGTGTGCATTCTCATGGGCTGAAACTAGGGTCTGTCCCTTTAAAATATGTGCCATCTGACACATTTTGGAGGAAAGGATAATTAAAATGTGAGGAAATGCAATGTTCCATGAGAGGAAAACAGCTGATCCGAAGAGAATTCCCACCCCTGCTTAGTTTACAGTTTAGAAAAATATTTTATAATAAAATACATTAAAGTATTCATGCAACAAAATAAAGAGAACAAAAAGGGTAATACCTCACAAACCCGAAGAATTAGCTGTCCCAGTTCGTCTTGGAAAGCGAAAGTGTCCACATTGCGATACACTGCCTGCAATTGTGAGCCTGTTGGTCCCTGGCCAATCGCACCAACCCATATCTGTGAGATACACAAGAGTATTAGACTTTAAGGGTTTTATCACTAGATACGAAAGTAACTTCAATTTGGCATATTTACTGCACAAGAAATTTGATAAAAGGCTGATTGAATGTTGAGAAATGATATCTGTAATGTAATAATAAACGTTTATTGATTTTACTATAAATGTTTGATTAGACAAAAGAATTTGCGTCCAAATTTATAAACTAAATTAGCCAAATTGTTAACAGTATCCCCCCCCCCCATCAGCAATTATTAATATATTTACAAGAGATCAAACTGTATGCTGAGAGAGGTTAATGCTAATTAATGTTTTTAACATGAAAAAATGCCATTAAAAATACTTGCATATTTAACTTTTTTGTGCATATAATATTAGGAAGGATGAGGTAGGCCCCCCCACCCCAAAAATGAAAAGGAAGAATTTTCTTTGTATGCTTACATAAATGTTGATAGTTGTGACTGACTCCTTAGGGCTAAACAAAATATCAATATTGTAATTTCATACATGGCATTTTTTCTCTGCATAAATATTAAGAAATAATAACAAATTCCTAAAAAATAGTTTTATCAACATGCAAGGAAACTAGAATATGATTCAGAATTTGTATAACTTTAAAAAAAAATCAACAACTTACTTGATTGTCTTTTATTACGTGATTTGCCTCGAGCTGGATTGGAAAAGGCAGACCAAGTTCTGACTGGAATGATGATGTTGGAGACAGGGTTCCACTAGTCAGCACCAGACATCGACAATCGGCAAAATCGGAAAATGCCTGAAATAATCAAAAGTAGAGATACCAGACTTCAATAAAAAAAAAATTGGTCAAAGAATGATGCACCAGGGTACTACCAATTCAGCTCATTTTCGTGTTCAGTTAATATTTTGTTTAACGACATTAACACAAAATTTAATCACCGGCTATTCAATGTCCAATGTGTGAAAATGATAGTATAGGATCCTTTATACAAAGAGAATGCACCACAGGCAATCATTCAATCATCAGAATTATATTATTAACTACACTTTAAAAAGTAACATGGTATGTCTTCAGGATTAAAAATAGGGAAACTGATGTTCTGGAAAAATCAGTTCCACATATCAGGGGTGGGAATTGGTGAACTGTAAAAAGAGGAAATCTACAGGGGTCCCGGAAATTCTTGAAATCCTAGGTTAAAATCTGTGCATCTGACACATTTTGGAGGAAAGGACGATTAAAATGCGAGGAATCGCAATGTTCCATGAGAGGAAACAGCTGATCCGAGGAGAATTCCCACCCCTGACATATACCAAATGCTCAAAACAAAGACCTGTTTGTCATCAAGGTGTTATCAACATGACAAAAATAGCTATGGATGAAGTTAATAAATAGTGGAGAACAACTAAACAAATAAAACTTACCACTGCTGGATTCATGCACCAGAAATTCAGCGAAAAATTTACTTCTATGTTTGGCTGTGTATCTGAAATCAAGATAAAGTTTAAAGGACTCATCCCGAGTCGGGCCCCCGATCTTATCACAGGCCTGACTCGGGATGGGCATGTTCGAAACCCCAGTGGTATATGAGCATGTTAAATTAGTTACCTTCCTACCTAAAGTACTCAATCCTCCAGCAACAAACTTAACATTTTATCGAGGTGGGTAGTCCATCAAAATGTAAATGAGTTGCCATTTGTGGTCAAGAGGACATAGGTTGCAATTTTTTAAAACAGAATATACTGGAGGACAATTTCCAAATGTTGCAGAACTTCTTTTTTTTAAATATTTATTTTCCCCAGTCCATTCTGACAATGTCAAGGTTGGGGAGCCTTGAATTCATGGCCTTACATCAAAGTAATATAATTTATATACAAGTACATATATCTAATTTGTTGTATAATAATGTTATATAGTCATATATAACAATTTGATACATAAATGCATTTGTAATGTTTCTGTATAAATTAAAGATTGGCAAAAAAAAAAAAAAAATTGCTATGACGCATATAATGGAAAGGACTGGGAAATATAGGAGAAGAAGAAAGAAGATATAATGGTTAAAACACATAATAATAAATTGATAAATAAATAAATAAATAAGCAAACAAACAAAACAAAACAAAACAAAACAAAACAATAAATAAATAAAATAAATACATGGGGGCAGGGGGGGGGGGTAAATCTATACTAGCACGAAACGAAAAAGACCTGGAATTCGAAACAAGCTATTGTTAGGAAATATGTTTCAGTCAAAGAGATTAAGCCATGGTGTCCATTGTTGATTAAAAATGTAATTGCAATTCTTATATAAAATAAATCTTTCTATTTCAAACTTGTTTCGATAAATGTTTTTAAAATTATATTTTCTAAATATTTACCATCATTGTTGCAGAACTTACAACCATGAAGTAAGGTTGGAGTCACACCACTTTAACACAGATTGGTTCAGGTGATGTCTTGGGAGTAAATAATTAGCCTGTTTTCAATCTATACGTCATTTATAACAGTTTACAACATATACAACAAAGGAATATAATATGAAATACCTCTTCGATTTCTCTTAGACATCAGCCAAACAGCATTCTAAAAAAAAAAAAAGTAATCATATATGAGATCATAAAACGACAAACTGAAAGTTGAGACAGGATGATACACAAAACCCCTCACTCCAGTAGAACAATTATGTAGTCAGTGCAAATGGATTCAAGATGAATATCATCACATCATGTGTCAGTGTAATACTCCAAGCTCTAAACTATATGAATATTTAACTTTACATAATAACACATTTAAAATGATGTTTATGCATGAAAAATTTATTTTCACATTACCAAACTTGTGTAAAATATCATACAGACAAGAACAATTCAACAGGCAGTTTTAAAATTTGACATTCAAATACTTTTTTTTCTTACCGTTTGCTGATTCGGTTTCCTTGAGTAACTTGTAGTCTTTAGAACAGAAACTCTGAAAAACAAAAAATCATCCAAACATTAGACATGTTTTTTAATTTAAAAAATAACAAAAGCTATCTTTATTTTTTGTTTTAAATATTATTATAGTAAAAAAGATAACACTAGATTGTATTATGGGATGGTTAAAAAACAAATCATTAACAAAAGTATTTTCTCTTAGGATTTTTAAAACTCTATTTTTGAATCCTACTACTTCTAGAAATAAAGTGAAAGTAACATGCAGTGCAAGCTGTAAAACTGCCGATATAAAACATGGTCCACATAGAAAAACCTGCTGGGTTTTTTACCTAGATTGCTGTGCCCTATTTACAAGATTATGCTATAATAGTTCTACCAGATCATTCTGTTAGAACTGAACATGGACTGGCAAAGACATGGATAAACAACAATCCAGGAACTTGATAAATCCTTCGTTATATCACTGATCACCACTAGTCTTCAAAAAGCACCATCACCTGTAGTCCTCGACAAACTTGAGATCGTGTCGATACATGTATTCCATGACCATAAAGATCTGTTCTAGCACCTGCCGACTCGCCGACCCTAACTTGATGATCTGCCCCTTCTCATTCTTACGCTCGTCCTCCTCCTCTTCACAGATAAACTTGTAAGCTTTCTGAAATAGTGAAAACAATTATATAAAGCTCGTGGGAAGGGTATCATAACACCCTCCGCCTGTTACCGACCACGGTCGGGCTGCTGGTGCTCCCTTGCACCTGCCAGTGCAGGCGGTCCCTCCTCCTACCCACCTTTCCTGTCCTGGACAGAGATACCAGCTGAGGCCGGTACCTGTGCCCAAGACAGTCATGCACTATAACAGCTTGCTCTGAATGTGCACGTTAAACATTACTCCACTACATACCGGCCTCGGTGGCGTCGTGGCAGGCCATCGGTCTACAGGCTGGTAGGTACTGGGTTCGGATCCCAGTCGAGGCATGGGATTTTTAATCCAGATACATGTAGCGGGTTTTCTTTCTAAGACTATATGTCAAAATGACCAAATATTTGACATCCAATAGCCAATGATTAATAATAAATCAATGTGCTCTAGTGGTGTCATTAAACAAAACAAACTTTAACTTTAAAACATTTCTCAATCTGTCAACAGTTCCAATTGTAGCAGATATCTAATATATGTAATCATACCTGCAAGTCTTGAAAGTGGTTTGGTCCCATCTTCATGTTATTCATCTGTGCCACGATGTCAAACCCTGCCCAGATTTTACAAGATGTATTGAAATCCTTCTGCTCAAGATCTTCAGATTCTCGATGAATGAACATTTCCAGACCAGAACACTGAAATAGGTTTTTTGACCATGTCAGTATAAATACAATACAATACAACAAAGTTGATTAAACATATTTAGATTTTACAACAATGCCATACATTCAAGTTCCATAATACACTAATGGGTATCATGTATATCTACTAATTAAAAGAATGTGATTTAAAAAACCAAGCAATGTATCATAAAATATATCCTGCAATGTAAAGTATTACATGAAGGAAGAAGGAAATCTTTTATTTAACGACGCACTCACCACATTTTATTTATGGTTATATGGTGTTGGACATATGGTTAAGGACCACACAGATATTGAGGGAGGAAACCCGCTGTCGCCATTTCATGTGCTAATCTTTTCGATTAGCAGCAAGGGATCTTTTATATGCACCATATCACAGGCAGGATAGTACATACCACGGCCTTTGTTACACCAGTTGTGGAGCACTGACTGGAACGAGAAATAGCCTAATGTGCCCACCGATGGAAATCGATCCTAGGTCGATCGCGTATCAGGTGAGCACTGTACCACTGAGCTACATTCCACTCCCATCGTTTACATGATCAAAGACCAATATAATACCGTAATTAATATACTCATCTGCCAACTATGTTGTCAATTGTTCAGTTTTATATGCAGAGTTATTCTCAAGTAGCCCATTTATTATCCACTGCCTCATTGCTGATGTAATAAAAATAATTGAACGTTTAGAGATTTCCATAATTATTTAGACTAATCTCACTATTCAAATCTTCTGGAATTTATTCTTACCATTTTCTTTATTGTCAGGTGGTCAGCAAGTTTGATGTTGGCTTCAACTGAATGGACAAAAGTTTAAATTGTACGTTCATTTTATATTGAATATGTGTTGACAACAGCTATTAAAGAATTGAACAAAATTATCATGTTATGATTGGACGCACCTCACAATAGATACAACGTGACTGTTTCACTTGCCATTCAACAAGTTAAAAAATAATGTGTAACCTGCTTAAAATGCAGTTACAGTGATATACTAATACAGATTGTAAACTATTAAATCTCTTTTCATGTTGACATTGGTTTATCTAAACCTATAGTATATTGATGGAAAGAAAAAAAGGAACACACAAGTAGTAACATCAAATGTTGACAACAACCAAAATCCCCGTCCACAAGTATCAGAAAATTAACCATGTTACTGGACGTCAACCCCACAGTACTGACATGCAGTGCCACAATATATCTCTGTATTGTATACAGAAATAACTACTCCAGTAGTGAATTACATTTGGTCTCAAATACCATGCGTTCCCTTATTTCTTTCCATCACAGTGTACGATTTTGAGGAGAGTCCAGAAGCATGAAGCTCGCAAAAATCATATAGGACTCTCTAGCTTAACTTGGTTACGAGCCCGCATGGCTCTTAAACTTATTTGTACAAATTACATTGATTCTTCGAAATGACATAGTCAACATACATGGTTTTACACAAAACATTTAGTGTATTGTCTGTTCTACTGAAGACATGTGGTAGGGCTTGCTGGGTTGGTGGCAGGCTCTCAAGATTTACAAACAGTGAGTCCTTATGAGACTTAAATTTTTCAAACCAAAATCGCACACTGCATTAGTATATTTAAATAAAACAAATATGTTTAATTATATTATCCAAACGTTTTTGTAAAAAAAAAAAAAAAAAAAAAATCATTTAAATCCCTTACTCAAGGCATCAAGTTCGGTGATAACTTTGCTCAACTTATCGTCCATGATGGTCTGGCTCCCGGCCTCTCTAGCGGAGTCTTCAATATTGTGACCCTCGTCCAGAATGATGATGTTGTGCTTCAAATTAATCTCCATCTGTCGTACAAATATTTAAACTGCTATTGACAATAAAAGTATTGTGTTTCATAAGCAGTGAATTATTTTTACTAGTGAGTAAATACAAAAAAGTTAAAAAAAAAGAAAAGAAAAAAAAGAAAAAAAAGAAAGAAAGAAAAAAAGAAAAGAAAGAAAACTTTAAGAAACCCAGGTATGGCCTAGAATAAAACAATATTGCTTGATTTAACTAAAACAGATTCATTCATGCCGCCACGGCTGCCTTTTGGTGTCAGATATAACATCATTTTTAATTTTCTCTTTTTTCACAAAATATTTTTTAAATTTACAAAAAACTAATAATATAATTAAACAGCCTACTCACACTGTTTCTGATGACGGGATCAACCAGATAATTGTATGGACAGATAATCAAATCTGAACAGTCTTTAAGTCCCTTCGTCACAAAGTAAGGACATGCCTAAAAATAAAATATGTTAAAATAAAAAAAAAATTATAAAAATAATGGCCGAACACAGAGCCTAATACTAAAATAAACAAATGAATGCCACATACATTGCATACTGTGACCCAATATCGCAGGTCGCTCAAAACATCTGTAAGATACTGGTTATATTAGCACCAAGATCAAATAAAAATACGAAAAATAAATAAATACAAATTCCAAAAAAGTTAATGCCTCGTCTGCTATAAAATTTTAAAGTGAAAACCTTGATCTGAAATTTTTTTAATTCTTTTAAAAATCTATGATTTGCAAAATCTAGTCCTTTAATTAATTATTAATTAATTTAATTTAAGAAAAAATATATGCATGGAGATAAATATTCACATGACTTAAATTTCATTGATCTGAACTTGTAATTTGTGACAAATGGAATTAAATGTGAAATTTAACATAAAGCTATTAAAGTTGAAACTGTGACCTATTTTAATAAGTTGAAAACAAAAGATGTCCAAGTACTTTTTTGTGTCATATTTGTCCTTGACACATGTACCAGCATCTTTGTACAATGTTTTTATTAATTTGCTAAAAATAATTTCATTTTTCTTTCTTCGATGATGACACTTGACCCAGATATAATAGCTTCTCAGCTCAATTTTAACTTAAAACCCCACAAAAGTTCACTGAATAGAATGAATATTTTAACAACATCTCACCATGAACATAACATAATAAACTCTATTTACACTAATTTTGTCTGATCATACATACTTTTTTCTTCTTCAAGACATCAACAATATCTTCCAGATCCCATGCACCCGTAAGACCAAAAGCATTCAATGCAACATGAGAGGAAACACGTTTTGCTTTCTCACACAGACTGCAACCAGGACCCTGAAATTCACAACACTGGCTATAACAGTGGCACACACTTTTTAACTATATGCATATTTTCACAGTAAATATTCCACTAACACCCCCTTTTTTAGAAGTAATAATTAATATATAAACACTCACAATGTTATAATAATAACTTATGCTATAAAAACTGAAACTGAAACCTTTGGGAGAAGTTAAATACATTGAGGAGGAGTAAGCCATGATTATCGATGACACAAGTGGGATGAACTAGCAGTTAAATTTTCTTGGTACCTACGATGGACTAATTACAGGGTAATACTCAAATCTCGACTGTTAATGACTCGATACACTTTAAGAGCATTTAAAGAAAATGACTCAAATGTAATGCACAGACAGATATATAAAAATTAAAGAAAAAACACAAAAAACCCCAATAAATAACATCAAAACAATGAAAGAGGTTAACATAACCCCCACTAATTGCCGGTAACAACATAAAAAACATAATTCTTTAGTTTATTCTACATAGATGAAGATAATACAGTCACTGACAACCTGCTATATTTATATATATATATGTATAAATATAAATATAAATATATTTTAAGTGCATAAACATATGTTTTTACATTTAGCAAATCCTTACAGCCCTCGTTCTTGTTAGATGACCGTGATATTACCGGGTGGATACAGGTGTGTTCACGACTGGCAAGAATTGTCATGCTGAAGAAAAAAACAAAAACGTTATAGTTAGCTGGTTGATATACAACATATAAACAATAGATTTGAATAACAACAAAGTGGCAGCATTTTACATAACACAGTTTTGGTTAGATAAAGGACAAAACTAGTGAAAAGTATAGTGAAAACAGCAGATAATTCAGTCAATAACTAAGACATAACAGAGTGCACTCTTTGTATATTATACACCAAACATTTTTTTTTTTTTTTAGCAAAAATCATTTAAATTAATTCAAGTGTTTTCATGTTTGAATTCTCCAACAAAAATGGATATGATTGGGTTTTTCACTGTACCTTTAAAATTTTGTGCGATTTCTTATTTGTAAAACTCAGAAAAATCAGGGATAACTTTTCTTTTTTAAATAATAATTTATTATCACATTAATAATAAAATAATACTGAATTACTATTAAAATGATGTGTTTAGTTCTAGCAAGAAGCCAATGTAAACATTTTTAAAGGGTGATTTAATAATTATAAGTAGAAAGAAACAAAACTGCAAGTAAAATATGTCTCCATGTAAAGCATATAACTGAATGAATGAATGAATGAATGAATGAATGTTTAACGACACCCCAGCACGAAAAATACATCGGCTATTGGGTGTCAAACTGTGGTAATGCAAACAAATAAAGTCATGATCAACATCAATATAAAACTTTAAGATTTAAATAAAAACACAGTGTAAAGAACTGTGCAAAAATACAAATATCACAGACAGATACTGATTTTTACTCAAAATTTCAATTGTATCTCGAAGACAACAAGGAGATTTGTGCTGTATTGGCCATTCTCAAAGAGAATGTTACACCCCTGCACCATGGTGAGGTTACAGCATGTGCAGGGGCATATAACTGAAATGCGAAATAACTGAAATGCGAAATAAACCACAGATATACCTGGTGTCACTGTAAGCAGTTTTTCTTAATTCACGAACAATTTGTGCAACTTGTTTGTGAGTCCTGGTGCCAAAATAAATCTTGGGAATTCTGAAAAAGAAAACAAAGTACTAGATATAAATAATTATGATCAGCAAGTTTAACAGTCCCGAATCAGATGTGCTCTACTTTATTCAGGGCTAGCTCTGGCACTCGCCAAATTCATCAATTGTGAAGTTTGAAAGCAGTTGAGGAATTTTATTTTAATTTGGCAAAATAATTTATGTAATAACTGACATTAAAATTTAAAAAAAAATCTGTTGATTTCTGCAATTGTTAAAGTTTAATAGACAATTTGGCAAAATATTTTGCTCACCCAGAGCTAGCCCTGTATATTCAGTTAAAAGTTGTTTTTGTTTAATGATACCACTAGAGCACATTGGTTAATTAATCATCGGCTATTGGCTATTTAATATGCACTGTCCTAAACAGGTGTCAGCATATACTACGATCTTTCATATACCAGGCATAGAGCAGTGGCTGGGATGGAGAAAAACAAAATGAATCTGCCTAGGTTGCTCAAAATATAATTTCATACTTGATACAAGAAAGGTATGCAAAATTAATGGTCACTGGCTTTTACAAATGACTTGTAAATCTAAATGTATGATGCAACGAAAGGTTTCAAAATAATTATCTAGATAAAGAACATTTAGTTTTAGAAACAAAGCACAAAACCTAAGACTGAATATGATTTTGTTCTTACTTTCTCTTTGTTGATTTTTCAGCTTTGTTGAATATTTTACAAGAACAATTTTGACAATCCTCTGAGCTGGTAATTTTACTTGTGTTACAACTCATGTTGTCATCCATGAGGTTTACTGGTTTTAGTGGAGTTCGATCAGTGTCCAGATGTCCATCATCATAGGAAATACTGATGTGTTTTCGGGGACTATTTCCAGTAATCTACAAAAAGAAAACATCTAATAAAGAAACTGTTAAAAACAAACCTGGACCTATGCTTATAAAACTTAAGTATTGACTCAAGGCTTTAGAAACTGAAGTTTGAAGAATGTTAATGCTACGAGTCTCAACCTTAAGATTTTATAAGCACAGGTCTAAAGTATCTGTAAATAACTATTTAATAATCAAATTTTGTTTTTCATATTAGAATGAACTGAAAATAATTTTAATTTCCCCTCAAGAAGACTTGGTACTTAATACCCATATTGGTGGGTAAAATTTAGCCTTCTTGTTTTTGGGGAGGGAGGGGTGCGTGGTTAATTAAAAGGGCAATATTACTACAAACTTAAATCTATGAAATTCCACAATTGTTTTGTAAGTTCATCTATTTTAAGTCAGTATAAGCAAATAAAGACATTAGGGGGTGGTGGAGTGGAGCAGAGATGTACCAGCATTATGAACTTATGTTTCAACTGAGAAGAAGCAACACCACTAATAAAATCTAATTTCAGTCAGGTATGATTGCCATGTACTTTATCTTGTTGAACAGACATTTGTAACAGAAACAATCTCGTTTTGTGCCGTAAACTTGACAACTGTTGAAATTATTTCTCCTTGTGTTTGTTGTTACCTTTGAAGTCAGAGTTTTTAGTTTTTTCCCATCCTGCTTAAAATCATCATCATCGTCATCAATGACTGAAAAAAAAAAAAAAAATGTCAACAATGGTATTACTATACAAATTGAAACAGTTTTTAAAAAGTTCACAATCTCACAATGAAAAAAAAAATTTACTTCAAGAAAATTTATACAACTAGGGTTTTTTTCCTATTCAAAGAGAAAATTTATTAATCCTATCAATCAAAACACTGTTTAAATGTAAAAGTTTTTTTCCTGAAAAAAATTATTGAGTCTCGATACAAATGGTAAACAATTTGATTGGTGTTTGTCTAGACCTGTAAATTTGAGATCAAGTCAACTCAAAAGTTTTATAAGCATAGACTCATGCATCAAACTGTTTTCAGTTGCATAGAACCATTTTTTGTTTTATTTTGACATTACCTAGCTAAAGTATATTGAAGCGCTTGTAAACTTGTAAATTAGGTGGTTGTTCTCTACATCACAGTACAGGATCCCTTCAACAGTATTGCAGACTTTTACTGACTGAGATAACTTTGGTTCACACAACAAAAAAAAACCCCAAAAAACCCCATTCAAGTACTCTTCAAAGGTAAATATATTAAACAACAAAAGACATGAAAATATTAATTTAGTTTTATTTAATTTATTTAAAATTATTCAGTTTGAATATCTATTTTTTTTTGCCTATTAAAATGACCAATATCTTGTGGACATTTGAGGCCCGTTTTAACAGTCTATTTACCAATTAATTTTATCAAACTTTTGTTGTTCAGTGTTTATCCTGCAACAAAAGTGTTAAGATCTTTATGTGACTAAACACATTCTATATATTATTATTTCCGTCACTACAACATGGTACTAATATCCAATGCATATAGACAACCACACCCTATAAAAGCACCAAGCAACGCTAAATTATATTTGAATGAATTTTCTTATAGGAAAACAATACTAACCAATTCTTCCAGCAGGCGCATCTGTTTGTTGGTCGTTGTGAAAGTATGGTGAAACATTAACTTTAGTTGTGCTGTTGCAAACTGATTCTGTGATGTTTGGTTTGTAGTTGCTAGGCGGTGTAGTGATGCTCGAATGACAGGAACAGCGACACTTTTCAACTACAATATATAAAATTTAGTGATACATGTACAAAAATTGTATAATTATAAATATATGTACATACAAATACAATCATAACATAATACACCATTGACACTTATAAATGTAATCTAATTGTACTGGGATACACGAAGTCGTTACCACCATCAACACACACACACACACATGCATACACACCCACACCCACACACAAGCGAGTACTGCTAACGCAATACATGTCTCCTGGCGGGCCCCACAAATGTTCATATCTCCTATGATCAAGGGCCATAACTGTGAAACATTGATAACTTCCATTTTTGACAGTTACATGTATGTCCCTTGAATAAATTCCCACAAAAGTCAAAACTTGATCTGGCCACCGGCCTCAGTGGTGTCATGGTTAAGCCATCGAACACAGGGCACAATATTTCACCCGAACCGCTGTTCTGTTCGCGTGTCGGTTACACAAAATTAAATTTACGCGAACCGCAAATCGGTTACGTCGTGACCTGTAGACGTTCAGAAATTAAAACTTACAGACTTCATGATTACAGGAAGTTTATTAACGCAGACATACTACTAGTATTCCGACCAATCTTTTAGACTAATTTTTAGATACTTATTGCGCGGCAAACCAGTAGACAACAGTATATTGCAACGGTTATAACTTGCGACCGAAGGCTCAGAATAGAGACGAGCCAAACGTTTTAAAGAAATATGCACGGACCGCTAATGCGCCTAAATTATCTGCTGCTATTTTATCTCTAAAGGAATATATGTAGACATAATATTGGATTGTCTTTAATTTTACAAAGGTTGAAAACGGTTTTAACGTAAACAAAAATGCAAAAATGTCACAAAAGCTGAAAAATACTAACATCGCATAATGAGCTTTAAATAACAAAATTTGGAACATCACTGTAGTATAGAAGTACCAGCGATAAAGTGAAAGTAGCATCGCCACCGCAAAATATCAGTGTCAAATTGTGGTCTTTCTTTTTATGTTATTATAATATTTATTTTTATTAATCTAATCATGCACCAATGAGTAGCCTGTTTTGTAGTTTAGAGGAACTGGACATTTGTTGTTTGGGTTTTTGTTAATCTGCTGTATACTAAATTTTACATATCAGTGACAAATGGTAGCCTTTATTTGTTATTTATAAAATAAAATTATTAGTCTAATCATGCACCAGGGAATGGGCATTTTTCCTCCAAATGTATTTATTTTGTTTCAGTACTGGGCTGATATTTAATCCTTTTACAATAGTGTTATCTTCCGCAAGCTGCACAAAGGTTTTAGAATACGGTGGCCCGATGCCCGAGGACAGTGGGTTTTAGATTCGGGCAACTAAAAATTACTTTTTGCGATCCCGATGGCAAGTGGTGAATAATAATAATAATAATAATAATAATAAAAAATCTACAACGCTACGATCGTACGAAAACAAAAGAAACTTCTGCAAGTCACTTCTTTCGATGTGCAAGCATTAAAGAAACTGTTTTCTGTTTTATAACACATTTTCTTTTGTATTTTGTTTTAACTTTATGTTTGAGCTCAAAATTTATGTATTTATAATATAATTTCAACGTAACTTTGAGGTAACCGATGAGGTAATCTACAGGTTACGCAAATATAATTCACGTAACAATTGGTTACCTAGGTAAAAACCACGTGAACCGACTTCCGGTTACCTCAGATTTTGAAATATTGTCCCCTGCGGACATAAGGCTGGTAGGTACAGGGTTTGCAGCCCGGTACCGGCTCCCACCCAGAATGAGTTTTAACAACTCAGTGGGTAGGTGTAAGACCACTACACCCTCTTCTCTCTCACTAACCACTAACAATTAACCATCTGTTCTGGACAGACAGCCCAGATAGCTGAGGTATGTACCCAGCGTGCTTGTACCTTAACTGGATATAAGCATAAAAATAAGATGAAATGAAATGAAAATGATCTGGCCATAACATTGTCGAAAATGTGTAAATCCCCATGCAGTGGTTGCAAAACAAGGCGTCGCATGTGACGTTTACTACCCTCATTTCCGACATCAATTTTTGCCACAGTTGCTCAGACTCCAGTTCATATTTTCTTGGTTCTTGTCTGAATGTATAGCTCGGCTTCTATGTGTTAATTTCTTCAGGAAAACTTTGAGTTTCCCCACGAATACAGCGTCCATTACTGCTCATTGCCTTTGTTTTTAAAATATATTTTGTTTTGATTCATGAACACACTAGACCCAGTGGCCGAACGTTGCAATGTTACTTTATTTCCGCTGTGTCATGCACATACTTCAATTTGCAGACGACGTTAGACTGTCAAAGAGATGATAAAATAAATGTTTATGTTTTGTGAACCCCAAGCCCCGTTGAATAAAGCAGTGCACTTAATTGTTGGACAATCATGCTTTATGTAGTTATTATAATTGTAGCCTTTGCTCCTGATGTGATTTATCGCTACTAGGCTTATTTTAATTTTATGACAAATAGCGACGCCATTCAATTTTCGGACCCTTTAATTTGTCACAACTTGTGTTAGTTCAATTGTTAATTACATATTATAGTCTAAAACGGAAATGAAACGGAATTTACAAAAACATGAAACGGAAAATAGCTTTTTATTTAAAACGGAAAACCACTGAGTCATACTTGTTCTATTCTTGGGCCAACAATTTCACCAACTATATGCATTACAAGTGGACTCTATTGCACACTTCTTTGGTAACAGTCTCCGGCCCATAGAGAGCCCCTCCCCCACTCCGCGCATGTCCCCAATACTGAGTGTCTGTAGCTCTCGATAAAATCCCCAACTCCTACTCTGTCAGTTCCAACGCCTACTAGATACAAAATTTCACCGTACTATCTTGAGGCATTGCGAATACAAAAGTTAAAAAAACTATGTTGGGCAGACGGACAAACATACAGACATAAAAAAAGTTTTGTTTTGTTTAACGACACCACTAGAGCACATTGATTTATTAATCATTGGCAATTGGATGTCAAACATTTGGTAATTTTGACATATAGTCTTAGAGGGGAAACCCGCTACATTTTTCAATTAATAGCATTATATGCACCATCCCACAGACAGGATAGCACATGCCTTTGATATACCAGTTGTGGTGCACTGGATGGAGCGAGAAATAGCCCAATGGGCCCACCAAATGGGGATCGATCCCAGACCGACTGCGCATCAAGTGAGCGCTTTACCACTGGGCTACATCCCGCCCCAAACATACAGACAGATAAAAACTTGAAGATGAAACCTATAGTCCCCTCCAGTTGAAAAAGTAGGAGACTTTTAAAAATGCATGCATAGAGTGATATGAACCTCAATCTATCATAATGTATATGTAATTAAATAAATCAAATACAATAGTCAATGTGTATTTTTGAGATGGGCTGTCGTTAAACATTTATTCATTCATTCATTAATCAGATACTAAACTATAAAACCATACAAACCCATTTGCTCTTGTTCCTCTTCTTTGAGGAATTTAACTGAAATTTAAAAAGAAAATGAAAATGCTAAATGCCATGGAAAAAGCCAATATTAAGAACAAACTATGAAATTAAAACACAAATTTATATAACGAAGCTTCATATGTTGTTTTAAGCTACAGAAGAGGGCTTAAACTAGCCAAAATAAATACCTGCAATAGCAGAAGATATACATAGATGATCAGGTTATCTTGCATCTTACAGGTACAGGGTATGTACATATATTCAGATATAATTTAATTGTAAATAACTACATGGAACATTAATCTGAAGAAACATCCAGGGTTTCTGCCAGAGGGTAAAACGGGTATGGTGCCATACCCAAATTGTTTTGCAAATTTGTTTTTTAAAGTTCACCTTTTGACAAAATTAATTACTCTTATCATTAGTGTATGATTTTCTTAACTCTAACCTTAAACTTAACCCATGGACACCGACTCTATAAATGTCTCAATTAACTTCTCAAGCCATATTTTGTTTTCTGTACCCATAGAGCCATGTCCTAAAGTAAATAAATATTTTTAAATACCTAATTACATGGGGTTTTTTTAAAATCATTACTGAAATAGATTACCCCAAACATGGTCGTAAAAACAATTCAATGTACCTTTTTCTGCTTTTTGCCACGCTAGTGTAGAACACAGTAGTGCAAGACTTTTACCACTTCCCGTGGGGCTTTCCAGCAGACAGTTTTGTTGGCGTTCAATTCCCTTAATAATCTGAAATGATTTTTATTAATAATGTGATATTTGCTAATGAAATTTAAAAGAATAATAAATAAATAAAGAAAAGAAAATAGAATTTGACTTTATCACTGTCAGATGTTAACAGGAATCAGTGTATTGTAGAATTCAAAACTGGGAGTCTACCAGGTTTGAAACGAAAAGCTTAAAATAGAGGCCAAAAAATATATATGCTGTGCTAAGAAAATATATTTTAGAGAATTATGTAATTAAATGTGCATGTAACAGAATCAAAAGCAAATGAGATTATCATGCATATAGTCTTTCTCTTGAAAAATTAGCTGCAATTTTAGGAAGGAAGGAAATGGTTTACTTAACGATGCACTCAACACATTTTATTTACAGTTATATGGTGTTGGACATATGGTTAAGGTCCCAACAGATATTGAGGGAGGAAGGAAGGAAATGTTTTTTTAAAGACACATTCAACACATTTTATTTTATGGTTATATGGTGTCAGACATATGGTTAAGGACCACACAGATACTGAGGGAGGAAACCTGCTGTTGCCACTTCATGGGCTACTCTTTTCGATTAGCAGCAACAAGGGATCTTTTATATGCACCATCCCACAGACAGGATAGCACATACCACGGTCTTTGATGTACCAGTCGTGGTGCACAGGCTGGAGCGAGAAATAGCCCAATGGGCCCACTGATGGGGATCGATCTAAAACTGACTGCACATCAAGCAAGCGCTTAACCACTGGGCTACATCCTGCGCCTACAATTTTAGGAGTGGTTTTAGCAGGTGAATTTTTGTTTCACTTGCTAGGTCTAACATAATAGATGGCTTTTTGCAGCCTGCTAGTTATTTTAAGCCCTGAAATAAGAATTTACGATTTATTAGGGATTACATAAACAGGGGACAATATTTCAAAACCTTAGGTAACCGGAAGTCAGTTCACGTGAGTTTTACTTAGGTAACCGATTGTTCGGTTACATGAATATAGTTCTCGTAACCAATGTTAGGCGTACCTAATCACAAAACACTTGAACTATGGTTCTGTGCTACATTGGTGGTTAAAAAATATAAAGTAATTTTCACGTTCATTACTGATATATGGTACTTTTAATTTTAGAATTTAATTGTTCACCACATAACTGATTGGCGGTTCTCGTGATTTTAAAGTTGTGTAACTGACACACGTACAGAACAACGGTTCTCTTGAAATATTCTGCTCTGCATAAACATATTATCAATATATACAGTATATTGGGGGGGGGGGGGGCGGGGGGGGGGGGGGGGGGGGGAGAGAGATGCAAAAGCTGAAGTCTTTCAAAATGTACCTTGTCCATCATGCTGAACTGTGAGGGGTATGGTTTGCATGGAAACAAGATGGATACCCCACCAATCTTGTACTCCTGAAACCGTTCAGAAGTCATGATGTGTTGTTCACCTTGGTACTCTCAAGCTTCCTGAAATACAAGAATAAAGATAAAAAATAATCTAACTTAAAGGGGCTCTTCTATTTAAGTTACATAATGGTGGCATTCCACAGAAAGTTGTGTTGTTGTTTTTTTAATTGAAAGCTTACACCCTCATCTACATATAGTACATGCCAATAATAAAAATTACAAATATTTCATTTTCTAGTGGAATTTTTCAGTGGTTGTTAGTTTCTATAGAGGATGGCCAATAAGTAAAATATATATGACATCATATCCACAGCAAATAATAGTTTCTGGCACAAGTCTTTTTGTAGATGGTTCGTCTGAACCTCAAGAAAATCAATCCTTTGTGTGAGCGTCAGTGAGCTTCAAGGGTTGATTTTGTCGACACGAGTGATATTTTCTAGTTCAATCAGTCTTATAATTTTAGTATAATAACTGACGACATCGTTAAGGCAGACGGTGGACTTCGTCCACAATACCGGACTACCCATCTGACATGGTCGGGATCGCTGAAGAAGTATACTAACTATAAAATTCATGGTATTTATTTTTGTACCATGACATCACTCCTCCTCTTAACTGATTACAATGTGCTACGTCTCGCCCCTACCGACTGAATGAGATCCTGCCCCTTGCCTTGGAAGTTGATCCGTTCGACAGTAACTGCTGACAACTTAGTGCAGGGCACACATTAAGTCAATACTTGTCTACATCCCTTCGCCGAATTCAATTGTCAACCGAGTTGATAATCATAATTATTAATCATTTAGCATAGCACGCCCTATTACTGCGTGGCTTATCGGAAAATGTGATTCTGAATAAAAACATTTGTCTAACCTCACAATTCTTTTTGCCGTTTTGTTATTCATGCTTTCATGCATATAGTGAAATAAAAAATTCCCACCGAAGTTATTAATTTCCAGTAAGAAACATGTACCAGTTTTGATGCGGTGACGTACATACACAAAGGGAAAGAATTCGCAGTTACCGTGGGTGTTATGACTGTTTAGTATGGAGGCCCGTTATCAACAAAATGTTTAATAAATGTTACCTTATTATTGAGCGTGAACATCAAGCAAAGTCCTGGTGTGAATATCACCAGAATTTGTCTTTTTAACGTCCTGTTATCATAGTTAAAGGTACCTAAAACCAATAACTTAAAAATATTTGTTACAAATAATCTGAACACAAATCCTGGAATGCAAGATATTTTAAACAGGAACAAATCATAAACTTCAATATACAGAACAGTAACACTTAAGAAATTAGCTGATTATATTCTGCATGCAGTGAAGGCACAGAAACGTGTTGTCTGTCCTTGCAACATTGGTATCACTGGCGAATATTATAAGACGTTTCTAGTGATCACCTTTATGATATTGTACCCACTCGACATTCACAAGATTTACACATTCTTTGTGTGCTGGTAGAGAAAACTGTTTACAAATTACACATTTCGATTCCTCTAAATCAGACCCTTCACTTTCCTCATGGGAAATTGAATTGTTTTCAATGAGGTGGATGGCCCAGGCTTGGGTGATGAAGGTAAGTTTTTGTGTTCTTTCCAATTATCATCTTTTCAGAGCTTTGTTTATTTTTATTTTATTTTATTTATTTATTTTTTAAATATTATTAATAGTACCCCTTATTATATATCTAAAGTTGTGTTCAGTTTATAATTAAAAAAAAAAAAAAAGTTTAAAGTAACAAATATTTTGATGCTCTCGCTCATTCTCCAAGTGATTCAGTCAACCAACAATGTGTGACGTTACAGATTTGTTAATATTATGTGGCCTTTATTATTTATGTGCCTCCATACAAACCGTAACACGTCATTAATTTTTGAGGGGGCTGGTCAGCTGACACTCAAATAGCAGACGACCGGTGACAGTGGAAAGTCGGAGAGTGAATTGGAAGGAAACAGGCCTAATAAACACTTTTGCAAGAGGATCAATTATACTGCAGTGTTTTAGCTAGCAATAAATAGAGGGGCGCTGCACCCTGCCCCCGTTTTGTGCCTCCCTGCCGTGTTTGTTGCTGCACCGCCTCTGATTATCGCCGTCCTGCCCTAATTCAATGTTGACCAAACAAAAATACAAAATCTTGTTTTCCTCTCAAAGCGTGTACAGTGTTGTTACGAGTCTGAATTCCCAACTAAAAAACTTTTGACAATACATTGTTTAGCCACAGTTGTGAAAGCCGACAGCAGTAACGTGGCATGTTTTTTTCTTCTATTTTTAGTCGATATGACTGCAGACGAGCAGACAGGCAGTCTTACAAAGCTTGAATACGAAGTAATCCTCACATCGTCACGCTCATAACCACACACCACCTAGCAAACACCTAGTTGAAAGTAGACCATCATGATAAACTTGAACAGAACGTCAAATGTGAAATTTTTGAAAGTAATTTTTGCCTTTGCAAATACCCAGACCAAGATACATATATAGTTTTAACTGATGTCAGTAGTCCTTATCAATGACATATTGACTGCATCTTTATAATATAGCACAGAGTAAACTAGCAATGTTCACTGGTTATTTGGTCTATGTAGATATAACTGTGTTTTGTTAAAAGCATGTCTGCAAAAGCTATTTAATGAAATCTATCTAGATCTTGACATGCAATAATAGCCGTCTTTAAATGCAGTGAGCAACTTGTTACAAATATATATCCTTATGTCAATTTTTTAATTTGTTTGTTCTTTTATTTCTTTTTATTTATTTCTAATCATTCTCTTTTTTTCATTTCTTGATTTCTTTTAATTATTTAATTTGTTTATTTTAAATTACATTTGGGCATGATATTAAATGGTATAAATACTATATATAATAGAAAAAAGAATAAGATTTTTTAGGTGATCCAACCTTTTGTAAAACATTTTAAGAGTTAAAGTTTGATTTTATTTAACGACACCACTACAGCATATTGATTTATCAATAATCGGCTATTGGATGTCAATCATTTAGTAATTTTTAAAATTTAGTCTTAGAAAAAAAAACGCTACTTTTTTCCATTAGTAGCAAGGGATCGTTTATATACACCATCCCACGGCACATACCAGTCGTGCTGCGCTGGCTGAAACGAGATTTTTTTTTTTAATAGTGTCTTTATTTCGTACATTAGTACAATAATATTGCATACGGCGATGAATGTACTGTTTCATCAAACATCCAAATTTAAGAATAATAAATTTGGGTTTAGAAATTGATTGTCCCCCTCCCTCCAAAAACATTATGTAAATTAAAACCAGCATAGATATTCCTTTTATATATGATATTTATGAATGTAAAAACTTCGATCATATCCAGCACTTGCCTCAAAAATAAGATTTTCGCGTTAAAAATGCCCTACAATTAAATTAGCGAAATTAGCGCCCTGCCCCATCAAAATCCTAGCTAGAACACTGTACTGGGGTACCACGGTATCGCTGTACTTAACTATTTGGAAGAAATAAAGAAATGTACCGACATATATGAATGCAAATAAATGCAGTTTAAACATTAAAACAGTTGATGGAAGTACACCATAGCACTGGCTTCCATTCAAGGGAGGTTATCACTATATCACGATAAATTGCTAGTGTTATAATACGGTGGACCGCACAGGTCAAAAATGGCTCTTTTTGTACACAAATTTGTAGTAATGTCTAGTAAACAAACTTCAACACAAGAAGGAAGAAAAGTCAACTTAAAACGTTTCGTTTTTCAATTGTAGCAAAATATTTACATTTTCCAATGGAAAAGTCGGTAATAATAATTATTATTATTCTGCAAGACAGTGTGGGCATTTTTTTAATTGTTCATCATATTAGTAAGATTCAACAGTTATATAATCAATATTTATCGAGTGAAACCAAGAATAGAACATATTAAAAGATATGTGTTTTGTTTAAATTGCCAATAAATATAGGCATGGCCCTTAAATGTTTCCATACTTTCTAGAGGTCGTGCATTCTAAATATAGTAACACTGACCATGTATAGCCTTGTTTTGATTGTCAACAACCAGACGACAGTCGGATAGCTGTCAGAGCAGAATTGTATGCGTGAATGGTAAGTACGGGGGCTATTTATAAGCATGGGGGTGTCAGCAAATCACACTCTGTTAGTGTTATTTTATGACCAAATACTAATAGTAAAACTATGAATACTTACCCAAAATTGTGACATTTCTTCAAATTTGTTAAAGGGCAAAACAATGTGTTGTCTGTAATCACATTTCTAATAATAAACGTTCCACCAGGGGGCGTTGCGCGTGCTAAACCGCAAAAATGTAAATGCCCCGATATCGTGAGCAAGTTTTGTGAAAATGGCGCATGATTTATATTTGTTTTTTAACTTACAAGAGAACGGAACATTTCACACCGATTTGTTCGCATTTGTTAAAAACATACTTTCTTCTGTCTATTTGCATATATGTCAAAAAACGTTAGATGGCGCTTCCAAATGTTCATTCCAAAAATAGCCAAGTCTGCGGAGTCTGCGAGCCAGACTATAAATTATAATGTCGATGAGAGAACTTGTATAAAACAGAAAATATTACATCCTTTCTCGATTAAATAAACATACTAACTATGATACCATTACACACATAGTACAAGAATGGCTAGTGTCAATCACCTAAAACGCAGCTGATCGACAAAACAAAGCTGACAAGTCGTCGTTCAAGTTTGGCGCAATTCTTCCACCATCATTTTTCTTCTTCAATTATTATTTCCACCTATGGGTTACGCGCACTTATTATTGGACTGCTGTTGCTTGTAATGGATCAAAAACAGTTAGAATATAATATTCATATTTAAATAATAATTAGTATCTTTGTAAAATGATAATTATTAAAAGTTATAAAATACATGTTACTTGTTAGGTGTATAAAATATGTTTTACAACACTTGGTCTAAAGAATTAGAAATGTTCACATCCTTCTGGCAGACAAGATAGGCCATACAGACTTTTCATAAACCAGTCTGATAAATACTGCATGGAATAATGGGTTCACAGAGATTAATTCTACAAACAGGCAAATAGCCTACAACAAAGCTACAAGACCATTAGTCCCCACCTACACCATGCTGGCTTATTTGCAAAATTTAACTATATGCACATTGAAACCCCTCAAACCCAACAGTCTGTAAACCAAAATTCCCATGGGCCAGTTGTTCAAATGTTAGTTTAACCAGTGGTTAGGGTAACACAAATGTCCAAAATCAATTACTCAATCAATACAAATAATCATTGAAAATATAGGTTGAAGTTTGATTTAGGACAACCAAAGTATATAAATCAAAAAAGAAAATATTTATGCCCAAAAAAAGAGAAAATGAAAATATTAGACTAACCCATGCAGGGTTAATTTAACTTATAATGCTTTGGACAAGCGGGTCTAGACATTTTTCAGTCCCTTTTTAAATATCAGTACAGAATAAAACCTCTCTAAATAAGATATTTCTTAATACGAGACTTTTCACTTGGTCCCTTTTGTGTCTGCTTTAGAGGTGTTTTCCTGTGTTTAACAACACACATCATTCTGTTCAATCATACTGGGAGGGACATAGCTGTGGTAAAGCACTCTCTTGATGCACGGTCAAACTGGGATCGACCCCTATCGGTGGGCCCAGTGCTGGATTTATAAGGGGGCAATTGCCCCAGCCCCCCCTCCCAGACTAAAGACTTCCTTTACCAAAAAAATGCAATAATTATTTTTTTTTAATTTTTTATTTGTCATGCAATTTAATTTCAATGTTGAGGGGGCCTTGAACCTGAAGTGTCCCAGGCACCCCAAGGTCTAAATCCAGCCCTGGGTGGGCCCATTGGGCTATTTTTTGATCCAGCCAGTGCACCATTATTGGTATAATACCGTATATCAAAGGCCAAGATATGTGCTATCCAGACTACTAATTGGAAAATGTAGCAGATTTCCTCTGGGACTATATATGTCAATATTACCAAATGTTTGATACCCAAAAGCAGATGGTTAATAAATCAATATGCTCTAGTGGTGTCGTTAAACAAAAAAACCCTGTTCAATCATATACGGAGTACATGTGTGGCATTTTGCCTAGTTTTGAGGAAAAAGCAGATTCCACAACACAGCTGCTCCTACCAATTGGCAGCAGTTGCATTTTATATATTTTACCAGATATTATAAACACATGCAAGTCTTTATTACGCACCTGGTAAACACCTGGGTGTGTTGTACAAATTTTGTAAACATAACCAGGCTTGTATTACGTGCTAAATGACGTCATTTTAGCATGTTTTAGATGTGTGCATTGAGTAATGTTGGAAGTAACAGTCAATTTTAGATTATTTGATGGTGGGTGATGAATAAAATATCACACTTGTTTTTGCTAGATAACATTTTAAACAAAACTAGTCACTTTCCTTCGGTCAGATACTAACATGGCAAGTTGACTCGAATGTAGTGAAAATTTGTATAGCATTCTATATGAGGAAAACCCATTTGGTGCACCAATGATGTTAACCCACGGACCCATTACACACCACCAGACCGAACACTTTACTGATTAACAACAACCTGCTTCTGTGATATGAAGTGTGAATATCAGGTGATATTGTATATCAAGTTAGATGACACAGAGTCAGCATTTCCAGCAAAATAAACAACAGAACAAAGAGCTCTACAAAATATTCCATTTTATTCAATCAAGAATGTGCTTTACTTACAAATACAGGTTTGCCCAACCTTGAGATAGCAACATATTTTTCTTATAATGCTGTATGTTGCAAAAATATTCAATGACATGTAAGTTTAAAACCAATTTATTATACATCATGATTTACATCATTGTAAGTAAAAAAAAACCCAACCCAACCCCCACCCCCAAGTGACAGAATGATGGGTATGCTCATATGGGTTGATAAAAAGCAGTATATAATAACTTTCTTAATTACAGTCACATGACATTATATTTGTATAAATAAAAGCTTTCACAACCTGTGACTAATAATTTTTCGGTATTGTCTTTTTTGATAGAATTAATATGTTTGACTCATCTTCAAAACACTCTTAATTCTATACAAGTAATCCATCAATTCTTAAAGAATATTTAGATTTTTATAATCTATGGAATTGCCAACAACGTTAAAGATGATCTTATAAATGCTAGTGGAGCTATAAGATGTTAAAATGGTTTGAAATTCAGGGAAAATGCTCTGTAGCCGAAGTTTGTGCAGACATCAATCTTCGAACTGCTTCCTACAACCGTAAGCACCTGAAATAAATATTCACAAAAAAATAAATACAAATTCCATACACGATCACAAAATATCTATCTTGAAATCCATAAACAAATGGATTTTATCATTTAACAAGCTACTGCTGGAATATTTGTTCTTAATATTCAAATAACATTAGAATTTTTAACTGTTTTCATTCTATTTAATGAACAATTACTTAATTTAGTGGAAAGAAAATTTCTTTCAAGTAAATTTAAAAATTCTTGGTACAACTGTACAGAAAAATCAGTCAACCAATAATAATTCACAGCTGGTGTCACAAAAAATATTTGCTTCCTCTCCTTATAATATGTCCCTTACATTGGAAATAAAATGTGGCAAAAGTAAAGAAGGTAAAAATAAATTCCGATAACCTAAATACATGTGTATTTACAAAGAATGAAAACAGCTAAATATTTGCAAGCACTCATAATAACTGACAATATAAAAATCGCCAGCTTCACAATGATAAATAAAGAATAATTATTCTATTTCTTACAAATCCTCAAAAACCAGGTTTTAAGCAAATTTTAACATCTTTTTCAACTAAAAGTTATTTACAGCCGTTGCACTTGTAGCTGACTTACGTATCACAGACACATTAATGCCAGGTTAACAATACATCACAGTCTATCGATTTCCATAGTGTAGTTTTTCATTGGATATATGGCACTAGTGACCTGGTCATCACCAAGGAGCAGCCAGTCAAATGTCTTGAAATTGTTAACACACGTACATGTAACCAAAAATAATGCATGGTGTTCTCACCAACGGGTGTGTAAGAAAAATATAAAAATGGATGTCGTGGATACTGGACAAATACCTTGTATTTATCTGACTTGTGATTCACATCTATGTTGAAAACTGTGGCGGGAGTGCAGGGTACCTCTGATTTCAGGTCACCATTAACAAACCAGTGGTTTACATAAGGCCGGCTTCCACCTGAGATAACCTAAAGAACAAATAATTAAAATTATTAAAAGAAAGAAAAGGAATGATTGTTTCGGGACATCTCAGCACATTTTCAAACTACAGCTATTTGGTGTCTAACATAGATTTTTAATTTTTTTATATTGATGTTGATCTTCACATCATTGATGCATTTACCTTAGTTTGGCACCCAATAGCCGATGTATTTTTTTGTGCTGGGGTGTCATTAAACATTCATTCATTCATCCATTCATTCATATACCTACTTTTATTTGACACCCAATAGCTGATGTGTATTTTTGTGCTGCAGTGACATAAAACATTCGTTCATTTATTTGAATTATTGCAACACTTTGTTTATTGACAGAAGAATGCCTACTGCTGTGACAAAGTTTATTTCAAATGAAGAGCAAAAAACCCTTTTGTATGCTAATGTAACGTGCATTATATGTATTAGGTTTGCCAAACTAACAAAGATTACATCACCCAGGAGCAGCCAGTTGTATGTCTTGAAATTGTTAACCCACATACGTGTAACCAAAAATAATGCATGGTGTTCTCACCAATGGGTGTGTAAGAAAAATATAAAAATGGATGTCGTCAGTACTGGTCAAATACCTTGTATTTATCTGACTTTTATACTAATATTACAAATAGTACATGATTCACAGTATTGTCTCAATTACAGAAACAAACCATTTAACAAACTGTAATCATCTTTCAAAGAATTAGCTACACAATAATTTTTTTTAGTTTTAACGACACAACTAGAGCACATTGATTAATTAGAAATGTTTTATTTAATGACGCACTCAACACATTTTATTTACAGTTATAAGGCATTGAACATATGGTTAAGGACCACACAGATATTGAGAGCGGAAATCTTTTCGATTAGCAGCAAGGGACCTTTTATATGTACATCCCACAGACAGGATAGTACATACCACGGCATGTTACACCAGTTGTGTAGCACTGGCTGGAACGAGAAATTCATCAGAGGAAACCCGCAACATTTTTCCTAATGCAGCAAGGGATCTTTTAGGGTGTATACTACCAAATCAAATCCCATAGATGACAATAGTAACATATGTGGCTAAAACTCCTACCTGCAGCATATCAATCAACATAAACGCTATGGATATAAATACTACCACTTTAAAGTGAATCAGAAAAAAATTGGGGGTCAAGCTGTTCATTTTTGAGATAATTGGTAGCGTCTATGACTACCCTAGTTCTGCATGTTTCAAGCACAAGGCTACTTGACACAGTGGTACTAGATGAAATAAAATTGCATACATATTTTGCCCAAATGAAACTCTTTTTTTTTTTACAACCAACACACTCACATTTATCATCAATCACAGGACTTGTGAAGTTCACTTCTCTATCAAAAGTTGGGTGCATCTCAAACTTTGACCCAGCCGGAAGTTATTTGGTTTAGTACTACCTTTTATATGCACTTTCCATCAGACAAGAAAGCACATACCATGGCCTTTGACCAGTTGTGGTACACTGGTTGGAACAAGAAAAACCCAATAAGTTGAATGGATCCACCGAGGTGGTTCGATCCTGCGATGCAACCACCTCAAGCAAGCACTCAACCCACTGAGCTAAATCCCATCCCTAGCTGCACAATAAGTATCATCATTTATGTTAATACATACATGGTCATCATAAAACATGGCGAAGGAGTGAGTTGCCCCCGACGTCTTGAAGGCTGTGGTTGCCGATAGCGATCTCATGTGCCACATAGAGAGGTGTGGTCCCCCTCCACAAACCTGGAGATGAATTAGAACATTGAGAATGTTAAAATCTATGATCCCTGAAAATTCTGAGGTACACATCTTTTTATTTTTCATAAAATTAATTTTGAGCTACTACAAATGGATAACAAACACATTGGATTTACAAAAAATTGTTAATTTAAACCAAAATGTTACAGTAATGCATAAATTAATACCGAAAAATCTGTTGAAGCTGAAAATATGTTATAATGCCCAATAACTAGGGTCAGCGCTTTTACTAGTTTAATTTTTACTACCAATATTCTATTGTTATTGCACTTAATTATGCACATTCTGATTATAGTACCCTTTCAGTGAATAAAACAAATGAATATGAAAGATTTAATGAAACCTATTTCAAACAACACTTGATACTTCTAAACAAAACATGCACCATTAAACAATAAAGCATAAAGCAATGTTATCTAAAAAACATTTCCTGTTCAACTTACCAACCAATCTTCTGATGAATCCATGTCAACACACGCCAACCATTTACCAAGCTGTGGTCGACAACACATCTAAAGATAGAAAAAAATTAGCTTAGTGGTAATAAAAAAATTATAATTGCAATGTTGAAATTTTAAACTTAACAGTCAATTCCATATAGTGTAACAAGAAAAAGTATTTTTATTCAGTAGATGTTGTACCAGAATTTAATAAAGTAACATGAAAGTAAACCTTCCATGATGAACAAAAACTAACTACCAGTAATTAAACAGCATGTCTGGCATGCATTTTCTACTGCTATCTATTTGAAGGTGACCTGAATAATAAAAGCAGTAAGTGTCACTATTCAAGAGAGTTAACTCGTAGTAATTTTTCTTTTTTGCCAAAAAGCAATTTTAATGCAAGATTTTCAATAAATTTTATAAAATTTAAAAACCAGGCAAATGTGCAAAAAATTGTGCAGAGGAGTCTAGACTGATGAGTTTAGTTTTTCGGGGAGTAGAGCCATGTTCCTCTGGAAAATACATTTTAGAAAATTAGCTTGGAGCAGCAGGGGTTTCGATTCACAACTACAACCCGCCCCCACACTCCCACTCTGCACATGCGCCTGAATAGCCTTTATTTGAAATGAAACCATACGTAATGTCATCTCCCGTCTAGTCTTAACTTTACTTTATTATAAAGTTAACCTTTAAGGTTCAAGCAGTGTCCTGGGTTTTGTGTTTTTCTGCCCCAACCCTTTATTTTTCTCTGCCCCTCTTTATTTTCCAGCATCCTACTATATTTTACAACAACCAGCTTACAACTGGTAGTTCAGTATTACAGTAGGTTTTATGACCACCAAAGATCTTGAAGGACGATTGGGGTCAGAAGTGAAATTTGACGTTTTTTTATCAGTAAATCGCAAATTCAAATCATAAAAATTACTAAAAACAAATCAATAACAACTGTATGATCAACAGAATAAAAAAGATTGACCGAAATAATGTTCCACAGTGATTAATCGACCTTCCTGGAAATTGTCAAAATCGAGAATGACACCCCACACACGTGTACGGGGCAACTGCGTAATGCACATGCAAACTATAGAATGTGTTTCGGTGTGTTGATAAACAGACCTGAACGTTATTTACTAGGATGTCTGTGGTCAAAACGTATGTTCGGTCTAATAGTTGATATTAACATTAATATTTCAGGTTCCCCTACTTTTTTGAAGAGTACAGATTCAAACCGTACAGCTCATATACTAAAACGCAAAAGAAACGCAGGTTCTCATTAAATTGGATATAAAATATTAAAAAAACAAAACGAAATGAAGATTTCAACATTTATTTTGGAGCTACACCAATTCGGCACACATTGGTGTTGGAAATGTTTGATTGAATTCCTTTTTGGCTATTGTTTCATGTCATAAAGTAGGGTGGGGGTCCATGTTAAAAATGTGAAAGAGACGACCTGTAGCATTGTCAAAGTCAGTATCGCGTGTGACCACCCTGGGCATTCAAACAGGCAGTGCAACGTCTCCTCATTGAGTTGACAAGCCGTTGAAAGAATGCCTGAGGGAGTGAGTTCCATTCATGGACCAATGCTGCCTCCAGCGCCTGCATATTCTGAGGTTGTCCGCGAGCCTGAAGGCGACGTCCGATTTCATCCCAGACGTGTTCGATAGGCGCCATGTCCGGTGATAAGGCTGGCCACGGCAACGTTGGGATGTTGTGCTGAGCCAGCAACGCCTGTGTTGCCCTGGCAGTGTGCGGCCTGGCATTGTCTTGCTGCAGCAAGCGCACACGTGGGTGAGCGGCAAAGAAGGGAACGACGTGATTGTTGATGACGTCATTTTGGTACACGGCGGCATTAACGCGTTGTCTGAACACATGAAGTTGTGTTCTGTGGTTGAATGAGAAACCCACCCCACACCATCACACTACCCCCGCCCCATCGGTCGGCCTGCAGAACGCAGCAGTCGGAGTAACGTTCATGTCGACGTCGCCATACTCGGATTCGGCCATCAGCGTTGGAAAGATTGTAACGGCTCTCATCAGTAAACAGAACTTGTTGCCACTGGCCACGTCGCCATCTTTGATGTTGTTGCGCCCACTGTTGACGTTGTTGGCGGTGCCGAGGGGTCAATATTGGTCCCACATAAGGACGGCGGTTACGGAGTCCTGCTGCCCTCAGACGGCGTCGGACGGTATCGGCGGACACTGGACCACGTGGACCACGCACCTGGTGAGCGGTGTTAGCTGCTGGCAGCATCCGATTCCTAAGGTGGGTCACCCGGATGTACCGGTCTAGGGCTGCGGTTGTCACCCTCGGGCGGCCGGTGCGTGGTCGATCGTTCACAGATCCAGTGATTTGGTGACGTTGAGAAAGGCGTGCGATTGTCGAAACATGACATCCCAATTGTCTGGCTACAGCAGTACGGGTCTGTCCGGTTTGCAACATCCCGATGGCCATCCCTCGCTGGAGTTGCGTCAGTCGCGGCATTTTTAAAATGTGATTCTGTTGTCTGTCACTACTCAAATTGAATTTATGCGATTAAATCCAGGTGTGTAGGCTTTATAAGCATTTCAATGAGTGTGTTTGCACTGGATTCATGATACGGATGATCCAGCACGTGCAAACAACGTGTTTTGAGAATTCGTGACGTCACACAGGTAATGAAATTGACACGCAGGTGGGACTGCGGTGTGGGTGTGTGCCATGTCCTTTTAACACAGTTGAGGTTCAATTCCACCAAAGATACTGCTTTACAAAGTGCAATTCTTTCGCATTTTCAGGACCTGCGTTTCTTTTGCGTTTTAGTATAGTTGATAATTTTATTTTAAAGCTGATGGTTTAACCACTATGTTACAAGGCCAGTCACTACTATATATATTATACATACCTCACTTTTATAGGGTTCCAGAATATGAATAGCTTCCAGTGATGCCCTTGTATCTGAAACATAACAGATGTTAAGTGAGATCTTTGATTAGTATGAGTATACCAGGGCTCACCCTGGATCAAAAATACCTGTAGTCAAAATATTAGCCAAATGGAATTTTTATTAGCCATATTGAAAATGCTTTAGTCAAAATTGTTTTACTTAGTACTGTATAGAGTATTTATATATGAATATGAAAATGCATCTTTTTCAGCTAATTGTGTACAAACTGGAATAAATCGGAATAATAAAACCGTATTACCTGATTAAAATCAAAGACAGCAATGGGGGTAGGGGCAGTTAATATATTACTTTGATTTTTCAGCGGTGGGGGGAGGCCTATGACATTAATTAACAAACATATAGAAATATGGGGGTGGGTGAATGGTTATGGAGGGTGTTGTTTTTTCTTTCTTCCTTTTTTTCCCAGAATAAAAAACTTGAGCTCATTATTTCTTGAAATAGCTATCTTTATGTTATTTTGAATTGCTTCTTTTTTTTTTTAAACTTTTTTTTAAAGTAACCCATCAATTCCCCACCCCCAACAATTTCATAATTTGCGCCATGTTGTTGCTGTTGATTTCAGCGTCGTGTTAAATGCTTGTGATTTCTGTTTGTAAAATACCTAGGCTAAGAATGCTGACTTCACAGTATATTCCATTTATACCCCCCCCCCCCCCCAAAAAAAACAACAAAACAAAAAAATTTACGGTCTTTTTAAAATCCAGCTAACTTATTAAATTTCACCTCACAGTCTTACAAATCTATATCTAACAAATATGATTATTGTAAACTAATTTTATTCAGTGTACGTTTACCTACAATTTGTATAAATACCCGCGATCGTGAACTGCATGTGTGCTCTCGACCATGGGTACGAAATTAACAAAGACAAAGAAATAACCGAAACTGCAGTTAGGTATTCATTGATGCGAACAACTGTTGTTTTTCTACAAATTTACATCAAGATTTACTCCTGTGTAATCGTAATGTTTAATGTCCGAAACGATGTCTCTTGACACGTGGGTCAGAGCCCTCAAAAGTGACGTATCTCCGAAGGCGGCAAATTGCCAACTGAAACAGCTTTTGCCGCCGCCTACTTTTTGTGTCCATCGTGATTGTTAAAAAAAAAGTGCTTTCTCTTCTTTAATAAAGTCTCCTGCTCGGTCTGGGATCCAAGCCCTTCAGGTGCCAAAATAGTTGTTTATTTGTCCTGAAACGCGAGTGTAGTTCACATCGAAATTTGGTTTTTCAAATTTTCTCGGGGAGGGCCCATTAAAATTACCCCCCGCTTTGCCCCCTGCTATCACCACTGTTGTAGCCTGCTACTTCTTCTCACTATTGAGGGCGCTGGTGGGTGTCAGCTGACTGAATAAGTGTGATTATATATTCGCGAAGAGCTGGTCCTCATGTCAGCCAACGAATTTTATTCCTAACGTTCGTGAACTATTTGATTGGTGTACTGACAGCACGAGCCCTGGTATACACTGAAAAATAATTATGTTTCTGTAACTAGGCCCCAGAATTTTGGTCAGTCGGTTGTTAAGATCAAGCACATGGTAAATATAACAATTTCTCAAACTGTACTGGTACTGATGTATATATAATTATGTCACGTGTGCTTAACAAACATATGGGTATTAATTTACAGCATTGTTTAAATGTGTTATGTTTTTAACCCCATATTCTACAGGTTCCATCTTCAGATGCAGACACGCATTCTCGACCATGGTTCTTCAAACAAACACAGTGTACATAATCTTCATGACCTGTCAGAGTCGACTGAAAATCAAGAGACAAAATATTACATCTTATTATATAACATTCATTCACATTTGTGACAACATCAATGTTATGGCCACTGTAGATGAGGTCACATACAAAAACGATGTCACAAAGTTTACACTAATTGTTCAGTAGGATCAAAAGAGTTAGTGGAGCAATTTTCTTATTTTTCCTTTTTTAATAATAAAGGCAAACCGATGAATTATACAATAAATAAATCATTTTATGTTTTCAGTCAAATCTTGAAAAGTGTGCAACTTCATATTGCACTTGTCAAGCATGGACAGGGGGCGGAACGTAGCCCATTGGTAAAGCGTTTGCTTGATGCGCGGTCGGTCTAAGGTCGACCCCGTCAGTGGACCCATTGGGCTATTTCTCGTTCCAGACAGTGCTCCACAACTAGTGTAACAAAGGCAGTGGTATATACTATTCTGTCTGTGGGATGATGCATATAAAAGATCCCTCGCTGCTAATCAAAAAGAGTAGCCCATGAAGTGGCGACAGCGGGTTTCCTCTCTCAATATCTGTGTGGTCTTTAACCATATGTCTGACATCATATAACCATAAATAAAATGTGTTGAGAGCATCGTTAAATAAAACATTTCCTTCCTTGTCAAGCATGGGTGATTTGTGTGATATGACTGCAGACTTTACTCAGTCTGATGTAAATAGTATTCGACACAAAACATGATATATTGTCTATATGAATGAATTAATGTTTAATGACACCACAGCACATATAACATATAAGACACAGTATGACTGCTTCTGTAATATAATTATATACGTAACATTACTGCATCTAAAAAAAAAAAAAATGTTTTTATTATAATAAGTTTATTGTCACCAGAAAAGAAATACGGTAATACCAGGGTTAGGGGCCCTGGTATCACTACCTTACATTAATGTTATCAAATACACATAAAATAGATAAAGAGTGACAAAATAAAATAAATGATTCATAAAAATATTTTCAAATTAGAAATAAACAAATTTTTTTATATTTTTCTTCGATCGTATTCTGTAATCACATAAATATTGTTAATATACTATTCTAATGGAAAAACATAGCCTTTCTAGGACGTTTTATATTCACCTCAAGAGTACCACTTTCCAGATTCCAAATATGAACATTGTTATCACCACATCCTGCAAACAGTCTTGAAGTTCCTTGCTCCTGTAGCAAAACATACACATGCTATACAATAAACAAAATCTTCTACGACAAAATAAAACTCATTATACAAACTGTGAACGATATACATATTCATGAATTTACAGCTGGACTTTAACAAGCAAAGTTTGTATTCTGATCATCAGTGATTTACCAAACTGGATGTGCAGACTAAATATGTGATGGAGACATTAAATTGTACATAATTATGTGTGCGAGGAGCCAGGTATAGCCCAGTGGTAAAAGTGTTCGCTTGATGCGTGGTCGGTTTGGGATCGATCCCCGTCAGTGGGCCCATTGTGCTATTTTTCGCTTCAGCCAGTGCACCACGACTGGTACATCAAAGGCCGTGGTATGTGCTATCCTGTCTATGGGATAGTGCATATAAAAGATCCACTGTTGCTAATCAAAAAGAGTAGCTCATGAAGTGGTGACAGCGGGTTTCCTCCCTCAATATCTGTGTGGTCTTTAACCATATATCCAATGCCATATAATCGTAAATAAAATGTGTTGAGTGTGTTGATAAATAAAATATTTCCTTCTTCCTAATTATGTGTCTAAGATCAAGTGGTTGTTGTTGTTTTGAAGCCATGAAAATCGACCCAATACATTCAAGTCACAACATTGGAGAGTGCAACTGTTTATACTAATCATCTGATATTGACAAGGTAAGATTATTTAAAATCTTGGAATTGTGATATGAAAGGAAGCTGAAACCATAATTAATCAGAACAAAAGGAAGTTACATACACTATTTTCTATGACCAGAGAATTCACTTCAGGATTGGAAAAAACATCTCTGAAAAAGAAAAGTATACACCACCTATTATTATACACCAACAAGTACTGTAAACCGTGAAAAAAATGCGTGCGAATAAATTTCCCATCGTTCGCGTACAACCTTATGTCGCGAAATTAATACGCACACACTATTTTCCAGTTTGAAGTGTGCTTAAAGTGATGTCTCAATTTTTTAGTAAACCATAAAGCAAAACACAAACAAAATACAGTCATAATTCAATTTATTGAAAGTTGTATTAGAATATTCATTTTACAAAAGGTAACAGAAATAAGTTAATAACTGGTAATATGTTTATTGAACAAGCTAACATACATTTGTACACTGCGACTAATTTGTTTTGTTTTGAAATATTTTATTGAGAATAAAATTCACAAAAAGATTCACTCAACAGGCACAGCCTATACACAAGCTTTCCTTGAGGGCAACTAATCGTTAATTGTTTTATGTAACTTCAATCGATGGCGACTAATCGTTTATTGTTTTATCTACCAAAGGGTGTTAACAGTTAACAACTGAAGCTGTGAGTTGTGATTCTAATACAGGTGAGGTGGGTAGGGCCTAATCCCCTCTACAGACTCTGTACTAGGCACAATTGCTTGATGTAGGATAACAGAATATTGATTTACAGACAGTAGCTTTATAACAATTACAGTGAGCTGTCTTTATCCATTTTTTTTTTTTTTTTTTTTTTTTTTTTAGCTGTCAAAGGTCGTTCGCGAAATTTACACGGCGCAATATTAGTACGGTTTACATGTCAAATTAAAAGCATTACTTTTCTCTGTATTCATGATCTAACAGATGTCAGTCAGATTCACAATTGTCAACCAACCATTTTAAAACCCACCAATCACTGAACCATAAGTTTTAAGTTAAAAGAAATCACAGTATATTCTACATCGGCTTACACTGCCAAATTAACCAATGAAATTTTTTATTCAGATCAATTGGTTAAAATTTCTAATATCATATTAACCAAATTACTGACATTTAATAATTTTAAAAAAACCCCAGTAATCCAGTAGTCTGAAACTGACTAAAGCAAACTTTAATTCTAATTTGAGCACAGCATACGAAACAGCAAAAATACCAATAAACAAAGCTAGTGAAACGAAGACTTACTTTTTGGGTATAGTCAAGGACCATTCCACTTTTGGAGCCTGAAAGTTAAAGAAAACATTTTTTTAAATTTGTCCTAAAATTAATGCACAAACAAAAAATTGGCTGTGAAAAAAGTCTGGAGACTTGCATAATAGTGGCACAAGTGACACACATGAATGATATGATCATTCTTGCAATCCTCAAAGACCTGGACTGGGAAAAACACTAATTCCACTGAGGGCGATCCACTTTACAACACGAAGCACCTCTGACTGGTGGGATGGGATGTGTGTGGGATCGATCCCCGTCATTAGGCCCATTGGGCTATTTCTCGTTCCAGCCAGTGCACCTCGACTCGTATATCAAAGGCTGTGGTATGTACTACCATCTGTGGGATGGTGCATATAAAAGATCTCTTGCTGCTAATCAAAAAGAGTAGCCCATGAAGTGGCGACAGCAGGTTTCCTCTCTCAGTATCTGTGTGGTCCTTAACCATATGTCTGATGTCATATAACCTTAAATAAAATGTGTTGAGTACATGATTTATCACTCGGCTGATATTTTCTAATGTGAAAGACTGACATTCATTTCATACAGTAATTTAAAGCCGGTCTTACCTTGCCAAGGATGTCAGCCCACTTCCATGCACTGATCTCCCCTTCACCAGCACTGTGTGCACAAAATAACGGATTTAGTTCATTCATCATATAATCAAACTAAACAAGTATGTTAAATAATTACATATCCAGTGAAAACCCTCTAAACCAAACACCCTTGGGACCGACCGATCCCCGTCGGTGGGCCCATTGGGCTATTTCTCGTTCCAGCCCCACAACTGGTGTAACAAAGGCCATGGTATGTACTATCCTGTCTGTGGGATGATGCATATATAAGATTGCTTGTTGCTAATCGAAAAAGAGTAGCTCATGAAGTGGCAACAGCAGGTTTCCTCTCTCAATATCTATGTGGTCCTTAACCATAAGGCAGACGCCATATAACCATCAATAAAATGTGTTGACTGCATTGTTAAATAAAACATTTCCATCCTTCCCTTGGGACCAATAAAAATGTCTGGTATTTAAGAGGAATCCAGTTTAGAGAGGTTAAGTTCTGTACTGGTTTTTAAAAAGGGACTCTGTAAAACGTCAGGTTTTGAAGGAATTCCAGTTTACAGAGGGTCCGGTCTTGAGAGGTTTCACTGTATTAACAGTTTATTTGAAAAATAATTACCCACCTATGTTATTACCTATAATAATTTTAACATCATGGAATACTTTCAACAAATTTACAAGTGCTCATTCAATCATGGTACAAAATTATGATGCTCAACTGCAAGATACTCAAGTTGACCTGATGTTAGACCATTAAACGTATGTTTATTATTATTATCATCATCATCACTTTAAAACATAATGATACATAAAAATAAAAGATTTGAACTGAACATTGCTCAATGAAAATGTAAAATAAATCTGCAGTCAAGAATACAAATTTATGTTGTTAGATTGATTTTTTTCCAACACCACAGTTGAATGGGAATAAGTCCAATGAGGTGGGTTCATTTCAGGATGGAGTGTCAGTTTTATTTTAAAAATAAATTAATGTTATTAATCTTCTTTTTTTTTTTTTTTTTTTTTTTTAAAGTTTATTACTGGGCTTATTCCTGGCCAAATATGGTACATACATATCGGAAAGTATTTTCTAAACTGCATTTCCAAAATTTGAATTTATCAGGTCTTCTAGATTATGGTAGCCCCACTCCCATGACTAGTGATATTCAATGTTGGGCTAGTAAAGGGGCGAGACGTAGCCCAGTGGTAAAGTGCTCGCTTGATGTGTGGTCGGTTCGAGATCGATTCTCATCAGTGGGCTATTTGTCGCTCCAGCCAGTGCACCACCACTGGTATATCAAAGGCTGTGGTATGTGCTACCCTGTCTATGGGATGGTGCATTAAAAAGATCCCTTGCTGCCAATTGAAAATAGTACACGAAGTGGCGACAGTGGGTTTCCTCCCTTAATATCTGCGTGGTCCTTAACCATATATGCCCAATGCCATACAACAGTAAATAAAATGTGTTGAGTGCGTTGTTAAATAAAACATTTCCTTCCTTCCTATTGTGCTCAGCTCTCCTTAATAGTCACAGGTGAGGAGTTGGCTTGTACTCACCTCGGCCATGGAAAATGGTATAATCACATTTCATCATTCAGCTTTAATTATTTGTTTTTAACATCGCTTGTAGTTCACATACGTGAAACTCCTCATTTGAAATCTGTCGCCTGGAATTAGTATCAGGTGAGTAATAAATTGCTTGCAGGCACTTTGTAAATGGAGAGACCTGATAATGGAGCTAACCACCCAAACTCGCTATCTGCAGTAACACTTGCCAAGACGACATGATTTTGTTTACGAGAGCCTAGGAGAGCTTGGTGAATTAGGCCGCTGGTGTGATGTCTAAGATCTTTACAATACATACCTAAGCAGCAAGGTGTCTGTGGAAATAAGGCTGTATATTGATCCAGATTCATTAGCTGAAAAATTAAATAATTTACTTTTGAAGAATATATGTACATGTATGTAATCAGGGTGTATACTACCAAATCAAATCCCATAGACGACAATAGTAACATATGTGGTTAAAACTCCTACCTGCAGCGTATCAATCAACATAAACACCACAGATAAAAATACTACCACCCTCACCCTTAAAGTGAATAAGAAAACATTGGCGGTGAAACTGCTCATTTCTGAAATAATGGGTACAATCTATGACTACCCTAGTTCCGCATACAATTCGAGTACTTTATCAAAGTTTGTTCTTTCTACTTAATTTCATTACATATATACATTTCATTCATTCATTTAAAGTTATTTTCGTACTCATATCCAATTAAGGTTCAAACACACTGTCCTGGACACACACTTCAGCTATCTGGACTGTCTGACAATGAGTTAGTGGTTAGTTGTTGGTGGTTAGTTAGAGAAAAGTCGATGTAGTGGTCTTACACCTACCCATTGAGTCAATAAACTCACTTTGGACGGGAGCAGGTACGAGGAATGAGAATCCAGTACCTATCAGCCTCAAATTCAATGACCAAACCACTACACCGCCGAGGCCGATATTACATAGATTTTTATTTCTGTTATTTAAATGTTTTGGAGTGACACACCTGGATGGACAATGTCATTCTATTGTTTAATATTGGCATTGTATGCAAGTCAAAAATCGGCAAATATATCATAAACTACAACCAGCATGTATCAGAATGACGTCTTTAAACATATGGGGGGAGGGGCAAAAAATAAGTAGAAATGTAATCATATACAGCTGAATCCCTGTCGGTGTTCGAGAATGTGTTCGACCCAACCATTCGGTCACCATCATGTAAGTGTAACTTGGGACTTCATTTCTGGTTCGAGAGTTGCATTGTATACGACCCTTCCGAGTTCAAGCCAACGAGGTTCTACCGTATGTACATCTTACTCTAACACTGACCAAATGTTTTCTGTTGAGACTACCAGATAAACGGACAACATAATTTTACTGACTGCATGCCAGTTAAAAAATACATGCATTCTCTCAATCTTACTATGTACCTGGTACAGTGTACTAGGCATGCATGTCACTATGTTTTATATTAATAATTAAGATGTACAAATTAATCTCACCTTTGAAAACAAAAACTGGCAGACATGATTCTGTACAGGCTTCTGGTGACAGAGCTACAGCCAGACTGTTGAAACAAAATTAGTGACAATTATTTAGTAATACAGTGAAAGCTCTCAAAATCAGACCGTCTGTAAACCACGTATTTTTCAAGGTCCCCTTTTAAATATCGGTGCAAAAGAGAACCTCTCTAAACCAGATACCCCTTAAAACCAGAAATTTTACTTGGTCCCGAGTGTGTCTGGTTTAGGGGGGGGGGTTTCACCACTGTATATTAAACACACAGCACTATTTTAGCAGAGAGATTTATTTGATCATGGATACAAATATATACACACCCAACCCCTGTATCTGATCATGGCAGGTCTCGAAACAGCCTGTGGCCAGGTCGCCAAATGCGACCAATGTCTTGTTTGGACGACTTAAATATTAAAAAGTCGCCCAAATAATATTATCTTCTTTAGAGCTATAAGATACGAGTCACTGTTAATATTTATATTCCACATTAAAATCTTGCTCGTGGTTCGCTTACCATAATTTGACAACATGCATTACTATTTTTTGGGCCACCATATTTTTTGGCGAGTTTCAAACCCTGTCATGGTATTCGGCAATGTCATTGAGATTGCTGTGAAGTTTCTAATTTTCCACAGCACCTTCCCCCCACCCCACGCCCCGTTAGCAAGGTCTAAAAATGTAGTTATTAGTACTTTGATTTCTGCAAAAAGTCTGAAAAATAGATATCTTCCCTAGACTTCGAAAATTATCTGAAATGTTTTGTGAGTTTCAGTGATTCTAATTATTACTATGATAGTGGATAGGAAGGAAGGAAATGTTTTATTTAACGATGCACTGAACACATTTCATTTACGGTTATATGGAAGGAAGGAAGGAAGGAAGGAAATGTTTTATTTAACAACGCACTCAACATATTTTATTTATGGTTATATGGCGTCAGACATATGGTTAAGGACCACACAGATATTGAGAGAGGAAACCCACTGTCGCCACTTCATGGGCTACTCTTTTCAACTGGCAGCAAGGGATCTTTTATATACACCATCCCACAGACAGGGTAGTACATACCACAGCCTTCGTTAAACCAGATGTGGAGCACTGGCTGGAATGAGAAATAGCCCAATGGGGCCACTGACAGGAATCGATCCTAGATCGATTGCGCATCAGGCGAGCATTGTACCACTGAGCTATGTCCGACCCCAGGATAGTGGATAGACACTGATTTAAATTTGGACTAAATAAGGGGCTTGCATCAGGCAGCAAATCCTGATGGCAACTGTCTACGAAGATATAACATTGGGCAGCATGCAAGGAGTTAAAAACATCTCAAGAAAAAGTTCAGGTGCATGTAACACAGTGCAGTTATGGCAAATGTATCCAAATTCCAATCTTATACAAATAGAAAGACAAACTTTAAAAAGGTAGTAAAACATTCAGCGTAACAGTATTTGATGTTTTTAAGGTGTGTGTGTGCAGGAAATTGTTCAGAGGGTGTATAGAAAGTGAAGTCTTCCTGCAGGTGTGTGCACGCGTGTGTTTCATACTCCCCCCTGAAATTACATTAAAAAAAAGAAAAATTGCTTGGTGCAGAGGTTATACCCCCTAATCTCTGCACACGCATCTTTTTCCTCATTCATCGAACACTTAAAAATATAAAAGTCCATCTTTTGACATTCCGCCAGGTAGATGCTCAACATATGTCTGACTGTATCACATTACACAATTACAAAGAAGTCTATAAACGACATGTTTATAAATAACACTTTTACTGTTTGTGTACCTGAACACTGCTATCTGTCCATAATTATTTGCAGCTGCTAAAAATTTGCCACAAGGGGAGTAACTCTGAGCAAATATGGTGGTGTGAAGCAACTGACGGACCTGCTGGCACCGATCCTGAAATAAAAATAAAGTTCACAAACCATTCTAGGTATATTAAAAGAAAAAGAATAGTTCAGCCAGTTATATATATATATACATTTTATGTGCCCTCATGTCAATTTCAGAGCTGGCTCTGGCACTCACAAAATTTGCTAATTGCAAATTTTAGAAATAATTGGTGAATTTTATGTTAATTTGGCGAAATAATTTCATGTAATAATTGTTATTTTGCTAGACTGGGTTTTTGCAATTTTTGAAATTTAATAGACAATTTGGCAAATTTTTCTGCACTCTCAGAGCTAACACTGATTTTATTATATATACAATTAAACCACTTAAGAC